>NC_058050.1:27990653-28170653 GCF_020085105.1 Siniperca chuatsi | reverse complement strand
CCTTCCTTGTTTTGACCCTTGCCTGCCTCATGATTCAATAAGCATATGTACCTCCATTAAATCACTGAACTGATCTTGTCTGCCTCGACTGTCTGCATTTGGGTCCTATCCTCATTGCCTCGCACTCACCAACCGTGACAGAGTGATCTGACCAAGCATGGACCCAGCAGATAAAACATTCTTTGAGGACGAAGTTGATGATTCACACCATTCAGTCCCCTCTAAACCACTGCCAAAATGCCAGTATTGAGCACAAGGAGCCAACTCTGTTAACAGCAAGTTTCTTCCAACCATTGGCTGCAGAGCGTTGGACCTTCCATCCTCCAGCCTGCATCCTTGCCTGCTAGCCTCCAGCCTGCACTCCAGTCGATTGCCATCGGGGTCATTTGCCTGTGGCCTGCCCGCCTGCCATGAGCTGGCTAGCCCACCACTTGCCTCCCCTGAATTTTATGACCCTTTGGTGGGTCATTGAGCTACCCTGATGTCCAGAGGCCATCTTTTTGAAGGAACTCGTCTCACCATTTTCAGGGGGAACCGTGGAGTCTCCAGAGGAACGTGTGGTCCCTATGGCTCCTGATGCCATTGGATCTCTCAGCTGCCCAGCGTCATGACTAACCACCAGCTAGATCATCCAGGTCTCCAACACACTGCCAGATCATCTTGATCATCAGTCAGCTGTCGACGTCCTGCCTGAACCCCAGTCTGATGGGTTTTGCAAAATAGTCCAATACTGACATTCTTGTCTGTCTTGTCTGACCATAGCATTGCTACATCGGCTGTGTAGAGAAAACAGAACATCAGCAGCAGGATTAGCATCAGTACCTCATCAGTGTCAGCTTCCAGTCAAAATCAATGTAGTCACACACGCTTTTTTCGTGCAAATCCTATGATTGTCCAGCAACAGGCATACCAGACCTTAGTCATCATGGTAACAAACACATGGTTAACGGTTACAGTTAAAATAAGTATGTTACATTAGTAACTCACAGTAAGTCTGGTGACGTAAATCACGTGAAGTAAATCACATGACTTAACTTACGTAGGTTACGTAACTTAAAATAAGTTATGTAAGTAAGTTAGTAAGACTTTTGACAGGTCTCTAACTCAAGTCTCCTGGGTGAAAGTCCTGTATTTGACCCATTCATCCATCCTGTCGACCACCTTGCATAGACTTTTACGCTTTTTGTTCTTTATTTGACTTCCTCCTTTGATTTCCATCATAATTACTGAGGCCACCAGAGGTCGCCGCCTAATGATAAATGTAACTGCCTCGTGGCTCCCAATTGCGTGGGTTATATAAGATTTATAGTGCATTACTTTTCGTAGGTATAACTATGAAAAGTGACTGAGAGCAGCCTCTGTAGTTTAATAACAGGCAAAAGAAAGTAAGACCCAAAACCAGGCAGTTAATTTGGTAGAAATCCAGCTAAGAGGATAAGTTCACATTTTTCAAGTCTATCCTTGTGCAATATTCACATGCCCATATTTACATTAAAACAGTTTCTGGTTAATCATTCGTCCTGTCACAACGTGATTCCAAAGTAAGTGATGGAGGACAACATCCACAGTCCTTGTACAAAATTACTTTTAAAGTTCAGTTGAAGCCAATTTATGGGTTCAACAGTTTGAGTTAGCCAGGGATATCTTCCAAAGTTAGACATTTTGTGCTAAATTCTCTATTTTTGTTTCCCTAAACAGTGTTTCTTCATTGAGCTGCACTGGAGGGATAGTAACACAAAGAGGAAATGTGGCACTAAAAAGAAAATCACAGGCAGGAAAAGCAGAAAGAAAAGAAGAGGACAGAACAGTTGAGGGTTAGGGGGCTCCTGTATTCTTTATTATTGCTGCCCATTTGTACTGTGCACTGTAGGGATCAGGCCATTTCTCACCAACGCACAAACTAACCTGTAGTCCTCATTAGCACTGTGCTGCTACTAGCTGTCATTTCTTACTGGAATTCAATGTCATATTATGTAGAGCCAATGTGTGGATTGTCATAAAAAGCTATTTTTAGGTTTTACGTGGCTTCCTCTAGCTGCATTGGGTTAATCACATTTAGAAGAAATAATGTTGTCAACTTACTTGTAAGATTAAGAAATAAGGGCAAGTTAAGAAATGTACATTTAGTTTTAAAGCAATGACAAAAAGAGGGCTTGGTTGTCGTGGAGACAGGGAGAATGTGTCCTCAGACTGAGCTCTGTCAGCAGACGTTTCTGCACTTGGGATGTACAGTATAATATAATACACTATCATGAGCTAGAGGAAAACAGAACTAGGGCTGCAACTAATGATTATTAATATTGATTAATCTGTCAATATTATTTTTTTCGATTAATCTATTAAACTTTTAGTCTATGAAATGTCAGACAAAAAATGGTTAAAAATGCCCATTACAATTTTCCAGGATAAACTGTGAGGAAAAGCAGCACATTCTGACATTTGAGAAGCTGTGTGAATGTTTTGTATTTTTGCTTAAGTAATGACTAAATTAATTAATAATCAAGATAAACTTGTAAATTAATCATTTAATTATGTAAAATAAGAAATACCACACTGTACTTAAGTTGTGTTCCTGTGATGTGTTTGTGAAGCCTCAGTAGACTTGAATTAAACCAAAACCACAATCTTTCCCTAACTCGCGTGCTGAGTGTCTAAACATGACTATAAAAAAGTTTAATAATGCTGTAGACACTATGAGTGGATACTATATTGCACAATTGGATATTTTGGCAGAAAACAAATTGAAATGTCTGTGAACGTTTTAGTGATATGTTCAATATCAACATTTTGGCAACTTGCCACCAGATACGTTAATTAAAAACATTTTCCTCATTAGCAAACATAATCCGGCCGACATTATGTTTCCTTCAAAATGTATTTGCTGTTGCAAATTAGTTGTATATCAATGTAATTTCTAGGAGACAAGGTACAATAGCTTTCAAACCAAGGCATTGTAAACCAGAATAACACATACCGTTCATTAACAAGTAGGCCTTTTAAAAAATGGATCAAGCTTGAGTTCACCCAGAGCACCATGATATCCAGGACCACCCCTGCCTCCACAGGTGGCTGAGGTAGGCTATATTGTTTAAAGTATTTTTTTCTGTCTGTCTTCCCCCCGAGATATAATTTTTGAATTTTGAGCAACGGCACCACCAGTCGCTGTTTGCTCTCGGCAGCTCAGGTTCTGGATGGTCCCTGCCGGCCATATCGTCTTGCACGGCTAATGCAGCCGCAGCTGCAGCCTCTCTCCGCTGCTTTTCTTTGGCGTATACTCTGGCTCGAATAAATACAGCTGAATATCTGAGTCAGCCAAAATATTGTAAAATGTATCCTCGTCCTTAACATCCTCTGCACTCATATTTTGGGACACCATTTTCGCTGTTGGAAACGTAGCTAATTTGCAATACAAGCAAAGAGAACAAGTTCGTTTTGTTTTTGTGCGGCATCTAGAACACGCCCCCTGGTTACCCAGCGGCAGAAGCTAGAAATCCAAGCTGATGTAGTTCTTCCTTGCCTCCAACTACGTCATTGGATGCAGGAAGAACTGCTTAGCGAACTCAGCCTTCTCGGTCAATATAGCACGCACTGAGGAATTTATTCCTTCAATCGACTGCATTTACCATCAGCACTGATTGGACATCCACATAAAATGCACCGAATTTTCCCTCAAGTACAGTAAATAATTCACTTAGTTACATTCCATTGTTTCAGCACAGAACATAAAGACTAAAGAAAAGTACATACCCAGTATACATAATATACTCTCTTTTGATCTCACAGATGTCAAATGTAAAGTCTGCCTTCCTAAAATGTTTGACAGCAAATAATAAAAAAAAAATGTTGTATCACTTTTTTTAGGATCTGGAGGAACCATGTTGTAGAGGTTGATAAACTTACATTGAATTGATTGAGGACATTGAAATGGACATTTGTAGGAGCCGGTGGAAAGGTTCAGGTTGGTAGACTGTGCAGCTGCTGCTGGTCACCAGCATCCTGCTCCTCCTCCTCCTCTGCAGTAACACCATGACTAGCTGAAGAGATCAGCGATAAGTGTCAGGAAATGTCATCAGAGTGCCAGTCCATTAATGGCCATTGTCAGGCCTTCGTAGGACGAGGCACAAGTGGAGGCTAATGCCTGTTGATGGTCTAATTAACAACGTGAGGTTAATGTGTCTGGATGGATACTAATGATGTTACAGGCCACTTTTTCCTCACGCTACATCACCACACCACTGAAGGCACCGCGGCCGAAAATGAGGAAAATGAAGTGAAGTCATCGCAGTTGAAACAGTTATTACACCATGAGTCAGGAGTTCATGAGTGATAAGAGATTATGTATCTGTGTTTGACACAGCCGTCATGACAGGCGTTACTGTTCCAAACAAAGTGCTGTGAAATCTCCAAAGGTCAACCTGCCTGTATTTCCCAGCAGAGTCAGGCAGGAATAGATGGAGAGGTGATGATGAAAAAGTGTTTCAAATAAAAAGTTGAGATGACATCTTTAGTCATCCATTGCTACTTTCATTTCATTGTTTTTTGAGAGCTGCATGGAAGCACCTTTTCTAAAATCCTTTCCAAGCAGTGTCCACAGCAGTCTTAATGTGTAATATTAATGCCTGTGGTGTAATGCATTATTGTGTATCATGTTTACACTTGAGTTTCTCACTCCAAAAAAGCTACTCTGTGGAGTTTTTGATGACTAGTGGTGCCATGGAGCAATGTTTGTTTGTTACTGTGTCCCACAAGCGCTGACTGCTATTGTTAACTATTACTGATTAAGATACACATCAAGATATGGACATTTCAGAGATTTTCTTTCCCGGCAGATCAGTTTTAAATACTGCACGAAAAAGATATTGGGCAGGTTGGATGAAAAGTTGCGCTCAACAGGCTCTTACTGCATTTTGTGCAAACCAGACAAGACATCATCATCAAGGTAAACATCTTTTCCTGTGTCATCCTGTTGCAAAACCACTCACGCCATGCACACATCCTGAAATCGATTGCTGTTGCTCATGTAATTGCACAGCACTGAAAGACTATTTGACGTGGAGATCCCCTCCTTGTTTCATATATTGCAGTCACATTTGATGGTGTGACTTCTAGGCAGGTTTTGGGAGAAGGTGAAGGTCTATTATTTCCTCCTTTGCCCTATTTTCCCCTTTACAAAAAATATGTTGGCATTTATTTATATCTTTGACCTGGGGGGGGAACTGCTCTGACCTGTGACATTACAGCCCTGCTCTCCAGCCTCCACAGCGCTGCATCATTGTCACGGAAACTGAGAAATGACAACTGGCTCAACATGTGTTGTCATGAGAGAGAGAGAGAGAGAGAGAGAGAGAGAGAGAGAATAATTAGTCATTTATTGACCAGTGCTGCTGGACAGCTTTTGACTCATTGCAAATTGTTTGTATCAACGGCTTCCCATAGAAACCTTTCAGTAAATATGTAGCACAACAATAAAATGTTGAAGATTTTGTTGGGGGGATGCGCATATTCCCTTTTTTTCTGAGTGCAATCAGATGATCATTGTGGAGCTGGAGCGAGGAGGCGACTAGCTTTGCTTAGCATAAAGACTAGAAGTAGGCAGAAACAGCGAGCCTGTTTCTCCATGAGAGAGGTACCTGCTGGAACAATTTTATGACGTCCACGTATGACACCACAGCGTAGTGACTTCCTGTAGTTTTCACCATGACAACAAGACTCGATGAAATCACTGTGTCAGGAGAAAATTTGTTTAATTCAAGCAATTATCCCTAAAACCAGAACTTGTCGTTGTTGTATTTTCAGTTGTGTACTGATTAAAAAAAGAGAGCTGCACGGTGTTCATTTTTAAACTAGAAATGTTGGTAGGTGTATTTTTGTACAGAGCCAGACTAGCTGTTTCCCCCTGCTTCCAGTCTTCATGCGAAGTTAAGTTGATCACCTTCTGGCTCTGGAGCCATACTTAGTGCACAGGCATGTCACCCATGTCAAACTATTTGTTTAAAGCAAGACTATGTAACTTTTGAAAGAATAAATAACACAATCCTCCTAAAAGAAAAGTGGAATTCATAAGCAATAACACACATCCTTGATCAAGTCAATACAGCCTTACATAGTCTGGTATGACCAGTAGGTTATGGTGGCTAATGTTAGCAAATGTTGTATTGTAGAAAAGGTTTCAGTCGTAGTCATCTGGACACTGTTTTCAGAATCAAGACGTTTCGGCTCCCATCCGGAAGTCTCAATTGTGAAAAAATGGGAAGGGAATTAGAAATTGAAGCTACTCTGTGTTACATAAACCCTGCCCTCAGGAAGGAGTCTACCTGAGTGTCTGTTGATTAGCTAGTTTCACCTGAAACTGACCTAATTGTTTCCATGATGGCCCAGTAATCAGTAATCAGGCCTATTGTTATCTGGCTGCACCTCCCTCATCACTGTTAAGTGCCTGATTAGCATGTGATAGGCGTGACCAAGGTGCTAATACACTGTGATAGACTTTGGGCAGACTGAATCTCCGACCACCATTTCTGTTCAAAGAGGGGTTCTCTTTTTTCACAAAAATGGCTTCCTTGACGCCCCGTTCAAACCAACTCTTCTCTCTACTAAGAATCTTCACCTCGCTGTCTTCAAATGTGTGGTTTGTAGCTTTTAGATGCAAATGCACGGCGCTCTGTAATCCTGAGTTAGCGTGTCGTCTGTGCTGATAAAGTCTTTTGTGAAGTGGCTGTTTGGTCTCGCCTATGTACCGTTCTTTGCAGTTTTCCTCACTGCATTGAATGGAGTAGACTACATTGCTCTGTTTTTGTGTGGGCATCTTGTCCTTGATTACTGGGCCATCATGGAAACAATTAGGTCAGTTTCAGGTGAAACTAGCTAATCAACAGATACTCAGGTAGACTCCTTCCTGAGGGCAGGGCTTATGTAACACAGAGTAGCTTAAATTTCTAGTTCCCGTCCCATTTTTTCACAATTGAGAATGACTTCCGGATGGGAGCCGAAACGTCTTGATTCTGAAAACAGTGTCCAGATGACTACGACTGAAACCTTTTCTACGATAGAACACTCCTGGACGAATGAGGGACTACACCGTGTTAGCTAATGTTGGCAAACTTTAGGTACATACTGCTGTGTAACTGAAATTACTGAGTCAGTTTGCTGACTTTTCTCTTCTTATGCTTCTGTTGCACTACGCTAAACAGCAGCATATCACAGATACACATTTCAATGGTTGTATCACAAAAGTAGAACAGATGAGGGAAAATTCAGCGTCCTTAACCTGCAACTGCTACTTGTAGCCACAGCTGTTCAGCAAAAGTGACATACTGATAGTCTCACTTTAACAAATACACCTCTCTAACATCAGGCTGCATGTATCATGATGAGTCACATGTCACATGTACACGTGTAATTAAATGTGAGAAAACAAGAGGACTGGTGTTTTATTATATGCTTATATGCTTTTATTAGAAATAAGACACATTCATTTTGTGCTCTGAAAACTGTACATTAACAAAGAGGCGACCCCAGTAAATTAAAAAGGGGAGTGAGGGGAGGTGGGAGGGTGGTGTGTGTGGAGGATGGGGTGCAGATCAGGGGGTCAGGGTTTTGACAAATACAGATCTGAGGGAGTGACTGGCGGTGATATCAAAACACACACTGTTACACTGCGATACAGAACACTCGTATAGTCCAGTACCCTGAAAGGACAGGGGGAGGGAATGGGAGGATCAGTATCAGAATAATCATGTTCATATTAATAATAATGAGAACAACTATCCCCAAGCACAGTAAGAAAGATATTTATAGGCTAAAATCCATTCTGTAGAACTCTGTTGAAATAATTACAATGCTGTACATCAGGACTCCAAATGAGCCTTGTGCTTTCTCTGTGTGCGACCACCATCCCTCTGAGAAACACTGCCTTATATCATCACCTTTAATGATCATCCCATATATATTTAAAGATCTAGTCATTTACTCATCTTTCATTGCTCAACACACACATACATACACACCTAAGTACCTTTTCTTAGCATCTTTGAAACACTGTATTTGCATTTACTGTACCAAGCCTGCTTGTACATCGAGAAACTGACCCAAACAGCATGTGTTTGTTGAACGTGGCTCCTATTGGACGCACTGATGCTGACGTCCATGTTGTCCCTCTGTGGGCACCATTGAGGTTGAGGGCCGATTAGAGCACAAAGCCCGCCGGCCTGCTCTCTGGCGTCTCTGAGGTGTCCATCGATGAGAAGGCAACATGCCATTTTGGCTCAGGGTGATGTCTTTGATTTCTTTAAAGTCCCCCACCCCCCCCATCCCCCCCACTTGTTACTGGAGGGCCGACCTTGCCCCACCAGGATCACGGGGGATAAAGTGGTGGAGCCAAAAGGATTGGGGTAAGTTGTACCGGGGAGGGAAGGGCATTGGGTTGGGGGGGGCACATGGGTGTATGCTTGGCAGTCTGCCTCCTCAAACTTTTGTTCGTTTACCGTTTTGACATTGATGTTGAAGAAAAAATAATTCCACAGGCATGTCCAGGCGTGTACAACATCAGCGTTCATCAGGAGAAAGAGAGAGCAGAACAGTGATGCAAGGATACTCTCAACAGTGGAAAAAAAAGAGACATAATCATGATTATTACATTGTATTCATTTAATACAGGGAAAACATCACATGATTACCTTTGCTATGCGGTTTATTACATGACTATATGATGCACATATAGTAGCTGAATCTGCTACTTTGGCAATCTGTCTCCCATGTGAGCCAGCGTGCTATCCGAGACCATATACAAGATGACCAGTATTTTGCAGACGAAAACACCATCCAAACATCAAATGAAACAACATGGAAGGAGACACCATGTTTCCGTTCTCTCTTTAATTGGTTTAGTTGATTTTCTGATATTGTGACGCTTCTCTTTCCTCCTCGCCCTCCTTCCTCCTCACGTTCTCGCCGTGGGCCTCGTCCAGCCGTTGAGTAGAAGTACAGAGCAGGGCAGTGTGTGTGGTGTGTCTGCTTGTTTGTCTGAGAGCATTGGCTAAAAAGGAAGTTGTGGGTGTGAGGCCGGAATCTGGGTCACACCTCTGTCTGCAGGTCCATGATCTCCTGGCCCACCAGAGGAATGGTGGCGCTGGTTTTCTCCCACTCCACCGTCTGCAGCTCCAGAGGGGAGGCCGCCACTGTCTCCAGGTCCTTCCTCACCCAGGATGGGGGGGAGTGGGACTTCCTGATGCACTCCCACGCCCTCTTACTCGGGGTCTGCTGCTTGTCCTGATGGGAAGAGGACAGAGGGAAAAATGCTTGTTTTCTGAGATAGTCATAAAATCTGTGATGTATTTTACCTCATGCTGGCTTTTATCTGCCTGCCAAAGCAATTTTTCTACATTTCTTAAAGAAATAATTTGACCTTTTAAAAAAATAAGCTTATTTAGTTTCTTGCAGAGAGTTAAATGAGAAGATCATCGCTACTCTCATGTCTGTGCATTAAGTATGGAGCTCTAGCTATGGTAATTAGCTTAACTTAGTATAAAGAGTGGAAACAGGGGGAAAACAGCTAGCCTAGCTCTGTCCAAAGTAAAAAAAATGTGTCTACCAACACCTCTAAAGCTCACTAAATAACATGTTGTATCTCATTTGTTTAATCTGTACACAGACAGAAATCTCAGCAAAAAAGTGAATATACATGTTTTCTGAAACTATTCCCTTAAAACCTCTTTTGACAAACCCCTATAAAATGGATGTAAACTTCCTGATTAAATCTAAAGTGGGTATATGTACAAAAATCTAGCTAGATATATTAATAAAGATTGGAATGCAAACATGATTGTGGCTGAGGCACATCCTCAAAACACATCTTGTACCCACAGTGGAGAAGTTGATCTCTCTGCCTCTTCCACTTTTATGATCATCATTTTTGTTTCTCTGGGAAGAAGCTAATGCTTTGTGATTCTGCTGGGCTATCACAAATATGTGACTGGGTTCTGAAACTATCAGTGTCAAATAGCTGCATCCTTGATCTGTGAAGTTGGCCCTATGCCAGAGAAGACCTGACTCCAAAGCTGTGAAACAAATGGAGATCAGGGGCTTTTGCAGCAGAAGGAAATGGAAATCATTTGCTGCCAAGACTGCAGCTACAAAGCCAACATGGATTCCCTTTTTGTACCTGCTGTTGGTGACTTTGTAGAGAGACTAGTTCCCAGCCAATCCAGTCCCAAACCTAGTTTCCCAATGTTTAGTGGGGAAAAAAGAAACTGCATGAGTCATTATTTAGCTAGGTAATAGCCTTGCCAAGGAAGAAAAATAAACCAGACCCCCACATATGTTGATAATAATACTGTCTTGAATCTCAACAGTCCTGTTTATTCCTGCAAAGACAATGTTAGTTGACTGGCAGTTGGAGCTCGGATGGGCATGAACCTCTTAATTACCCAAAATATAGATTATTTAATTCTCTGATTCACTTGGCTGACTTCATCTCTGTAGTGATGGTCATTGAAGTTATTGGGTATTGTAATATTTATAGCTATTTACCATACCAAACATAAGTTGAAATACTTTAAACTAATGACCATAACATAGCCCAGTAGGATGGTTAGATTATACTGGACTTGCCTTTCTATGTTGAGAAACACTGAGGATATCATTAAAAGAAAACTTTCAAATGGGAATTTACAGTGGCTTTCCCACTTAACAACTCTATTGTACTACTGTATTACTGCCTGACCAGTGGCCTAAAGCTATATTGTTGTTTTATTTCATCCATTACTGACCGTTAGCTTGCCAAGATGATGCAACGCATTGGCTCTGTCTCATTTGCTCTTCCCACTGGGTATTGCATATCTACTTGAAATACATTACATGCTTAGACGCAGAATTGCTACAGTCAACAAATAAAGGAGAGAAATTTCTTCATATATCACTGCTGAAAATAACCAAACATAAACAATATGGCCCTTGCTTCGGCTAGCAGAACTTTAGCCTGTACTTAGCTAGAGCCTAGACTGCCAGTCATATTATGAAGCCCTTTTTGTTAAGCTGTCTTTTGTGAGGCATTGTCTTCTAACAAGTTGTATAAATTGAGAGAAACAAAAATATTTGTCACATTTCGAGTGACAATGTGGCCTTGGCTAAGTTTGTAGTTGTAGTTTGTATGCCCACCCACAATTATGCCCCTCGATGCCCCCACAGCTAATTTCTTCTGGCACTGACATTGCAAATAGATAAAAATGCGATCTATAAAATGGCTGCTCGTGTAATTAAACTGGCAACTCCACTCAAGTGTGGTGATTTGTGCTAATGATAAGAGAAAAGGAGAACATCATTAGATATAGGGGAGGGGGGGGCAGAACAGAATAAAGTTAAACTCTTTACACTCATGTTGGTCTTGTCACTGCTGGCAGAGGACACACTCCATCTTTTGGCAGCTTTGGCGTCAACAGGTGGAGATTCTCTATCCTTGTCTGCACTGTGAATCTTCCTGTTCAGGTCCTGAAACATGTCCTGGTGGCGTTTCCGGGTGTGCATAATCTTCTACACAGGAACATTGCACGTTACGTATAAGGTAAACAGCACAGGCCATCAATCCTTACCCTCTTCACATTTAATGTCTCGAATCTCAACACTACAGACACACCCAAACTTTGAATAAATCTGATAAATGTATGCAAACATCTAGAGGTCTGAATAGCTAACCAAGAGACATATCAGCTTTTTGGTCTGAGTCTAAAAAGCTCTGTAGGAATCAAAGAGACTAAAATTACCTCAAAGTCAAGCTCTGCATAGCGTGATTTTCGTCTCTGGGGGGAGATGAGACAGAGAGATTAAAGATGTGTCTTGATATTGTGTGCCTTGTGAGCAGACACATGCTCAAGTATTTCTTAACTGTTTAATTGTGTGTCTCCACATCAGCCAGACAAGAAAGGGAGTTTCTGGGACCCAGAGGAGAGCAGTGAGTCATGAGGGAGGAAACAAGATTTGCTGCTGGTCATTCTGACCCTGCTGGCACAAGTCTGCAGTTAACAGATTGTGACCGAATGACCTTTAAGTCCTCCATCACCGAGTGGTGAAGGAAAACCTGACCTTCAGGCTGCTGCTGTGGCAGCTGCCGCCTCGCACGGCATTATGGAACTGTGTTTTGCCCCTAAGTGAAAAGACACCACCAGGCAGTTGTCCAGGCCGCTGTGTGCTGATCACTGTGTCGTCTCATCCTGCCACTGCTGTCTGCACTAGGAGCTGAGTGAAAACTAACCTTTTTAAAGATGCTGTCCTTACATGGGGCCAGATACTGGGATACTTCTTGTGATGCAGTGTTTGTTGTGAATAAAATAAAGGGGATTGTTGCCTTAATTTTAGCATCAGAGGGGGGATGGCTAAACATGCAAGAAATGTAGCACAGTGCTGCCCTATGAGACCTAATTAATAATCCTTTTATTCATTTTTGTGAATTAATTTTCAGTTTATTAATGTGTGGCTCCCTTGTTGATCATCTCTGTTAATCATTTCTTCATCTAACAAGAGTGCGCTAATACTGTGTTGGTCAAACATAGCCTGTGGCACATTAAATGCCATATAGATGATTATTATTATAGATGAGAGGAAAAAGATTACACAATATCTCTTGCAACTATAGTTTAATATATGAATGGCTGCAGTCCATGCAAAATAATAGATGATCAACAAAACAGTAAACTGTCATGATAAGTGGCATCACTCACATTGATATATGGATAAGAAAAGAAACACAGCAGCTAACTAAAGAGAGTTAAACTCTAATGTCCCTGTATTGAGAGTTATAATAAAGAGGAGATATGATGAGAAGAAAGTGATGTACACCACAATGATACTACTGTAAATTCCCAAACAAAAGCCAGTATTAATAATAGCCATGGCATGAACAATTAAGGTAATTAAGGTAATACACATTGCGGCGGCAGCAGGGGGGGGTATTAGAACTATAATAGCTGTCATGGTAAATTCAGTAATATGTCCATTTCCACAGCACTAATTCAATCAGTCATGTTATACTCACCACTCTGCTGCTCTCTTTAACAGAAATACTGTCTTATTCACTAATTTATTCCAATCACTTCTACTGCTACGATACTGTAAATGAAACCCACCACTTCCTGTAGATGTTTCACATTAAAAGCCTTCCGGGAAAGAAAGGGATTATGCCCTTTGAGGTGTTGGAAGGCCTTTAATGTGTAACATCTGTGCAGGAAGTGTTAAAGGGACAGTTCACACAAAAATCAAAATACATATTTTGCCTCTTACCTGTAGTGCTGTTTATCCATCTAGATTGTTTGGGTGTGAGTTGCCGAGTTTCGGAGGTAGAGATGTCTACCTTTTTTGAATATAATGGGACTATATCGCACTCATCTTGTGGTGCTCAAAGCGCCAAAAAAATTAATTTGAAAAACTCAACAGCAATGTCTCTTTCCAGAAATCATGACCCGGTTACTCAAGATAATCTAAAGATTTGTTGTGAGCAGTTTCATGTCGGAACTCTTGGTAGAAAGAAAATAGTTCATACATGAAACTGCTCACAACATTTTTTGGGCGCTTTGGGCACCACAAGCTGAGTGCCATATAGTTCCATTATATTCAAAAAAGGAAGGCATCTCTATGGCCGATATCTCCAAAACTCTGCAACGCACACCAAAACAATCTAGATAGATAAATAGCACTACAGGTAACAGGTAAAAAATATGTATTTTTGATTTTGGGGTGAAAGGTTCCTTTAAGTTTTATTGACAGAAGCTTTGCAGTTCAAGTAAAAAAAAGCACTGGAATTAATTACTAACTGAGAACAGTATCTGTTAAAAACAGAAACTGAGATCAGCAGAATGGTCAGTATTGAATGAGTATGATATTGTTCTGATGGGAACAGTGCTGTGTAAATGTATATTATCCTGAATTTATCAAGAAAATGAGTAAACAAGGCTGAAGTGTTGAATTTGCATTAAAAGCAAAAAGCATCAACAGCAAATCAAAACAGAATCAGATCAGAGGAAGCATCTTGCTAAATATGATAAAATACACTTATAAAACAGGGGAGTTACAAATTAAATGCTTGTCTCTAATATAAGCCAGTTTCAAATAAAGGCCTGGTTCTTGAGAATTTAAGGTAAGTAGTAGTAGTAGTACAAAACAGAACTTTACATGCATGTCAAATTTTAAGTATGAGGCTGATAATGCATTATCATGACAAGAATATGCTGATCACTTTAGTTGTCTTACCTCCAGTGAGCTCATGGACAGTGTGGAGACGGTCTCACTCTTGGACATCACACCAGAGTTTCCAGAATCTCCCCCATCACACATGCTGTTGGCCACTTGGGAGTCTCTGGGCATATTCTGCAGGTTGTGTGCAGGTGAGTCTCTGTCAGAGCATGACACACTGATCTGGTCAGCAGGCAGGCTCTTCAGCCCAAAGCCAGGCACTGGCTCTCCACTGACAGGGTTAGTCAGGTGGATGAGCCTGGTCTGAGGCAGCTGCTCGATGCTGATGTTATACTTGGCTGTTTGCTCCTCTTTTCCCTTGGCTGGCTTCAGGGTGCCTGTGTTGTTGGTCGGTAGAATGACGTACCCCGGGCCTTTGCCAGTGCCCTCAGAACTGCTGCCCTCGCCGTTCCCTCGAGGCGGCTCCCCATCCAGCTGCTTGAAGAGCTCGCCGTCACAGATGTAGATGGATTTGGCGCCCGGCAGCTCGGTGCTGATTCCCTTAGCGGCGCCCTTCTCCCTGCGCAGCGTCAGAGTGTGGCTGGTGTAGTCAGCCACGTTCTGGAGGTGGACCTTGGCCATGCTGGCCGGCATGGTGTTAAAGTTAGAACCCTTCTGAAGGGTGAGGGTCCCAGAGGAGGCCTTCTCGTCCCCCTGGAGAGATGAGCGCTTCATAGTGCCTGGAAAAGAAAGACAGAGAACCAGTCTGAGATGAAGAGTTGGACCAAGGCTGGATTTACCCACTTGGATTTCAAATTTAGCTGTGGGTCTCTATTGACCTCCCCTGGGATCTGGGGTCCACAGCAGCTGCCAGCTTTCCTCAGTCAATAATCCAGCCTTGGGTTGGACAGATACTGACACAACCTTCTACTAAAACACAAATATGGTTGACTCAGTATCATCCAGCTCCAAATGTATGAAGCAGTAAATACTGACTTTAGATACAGGAGGATCTGAGGAACCATAGAAACAGTGTCAACATTATCATTGTCACTGTTTGTCAGAGAGCACTGACAAGTCAATTTTACAACTGTAAAATATCCCAATTCTGTGACCAAAATAACCAAAACTATCACCATTCAAACACCCATATCGGTCAAATCCTGATGAGTGCTCTGACAAATCAGTCAATAGTCGATCTCCCAAAAAATTCTCAAAAGTTCTTGTTTGTTAAAATATCTCTACTGAGAGTACATGGCTGACATTGGGCTTGCCTTGACCTTGTGACCCAACCTCATTTCACCATAACAACTGTTGTCTTATGGTAGCATGCATATCCCATACCATGTCCAGGCTGGTAAACCTCAGACAACGCTCTATCCGCAACACTAAATATCTTACAATCCCTCTCTGTGCTCCCTCTTACTATTTAACATATACAAGAAAAAAACATGTCATCTCTCTCTGTTCTTTTCTGTCTTTTCTTGATCGGGGCTGTCTGTGTCTCAATAGCTTTTCTGCTCCAGATGCTTTTCTTGATATCCTGTCTCAAGAGATAAACAGATTTTCACTCCCAGCGGATATCAGAGCAAAGCCAGTATCTGATGCGGTACTGTCGGGAGGGGCTTAATTATACAGCAGTGTAGGAGAGGCTCAGATGGTCCTATTTATCTGCATATAACTGCTCAGCACACGTTCATCCCACTCCTATCAGCCTGGGCTAAACTGCGTTATTCAGCCGTAATGTGCTGTATCTCTTGTCAAAACAGCTCCTTGGTGAAGGGAGGCTGCTGTGATGTTGATTGTAAGACACAAGTGCAGAGCTGAGGGGTAACATGCCTCACATCTGTTCCGACAACGCTGAGGAATTTGAAGCAGTCAAAATACAGAGAGGAGGTACAAAAAGACAGCTCTAGCTTTTGAACAGCAGTCCCCAAAGTCAAATCAAACACACACGCAAATGTAAAATCACACAACCTGGAGCTTACCTGATCTGCAAGCCATATCCACATCTTTCTCAAAGTCAGTCTGAGGACAGAAAATAATATTGTATTAAGTATGCACACCTCACCAATATTTAATAATAAATTCTGAAAGGTGAAAATAACAACATATGCGTATTCATACCATGAGCTGAGCGTGGCCATTCTGGAAAGATCCTCCTGAATCTCCATTAGCGTCCTCCTGGCGGTCCACCACACGGCACTTCACTGCCTCCTGAACCTGTAGGAAACCATGAGATAACAGATCATGATCTTAGTGCTGATAGGATATATAAATACATCAGTTCACAAATACTCAGTGAGTGGCCTTTAATAATAAATTCTAAAAGAAACAGCTGCAGGAAGTGTTGAGTTCCAGTAGCTTAACATCGATCAAAAGAATAACAATGTAGATAAATGATTAGAATCATTCAGTGATTCAGTAAAGAGTTTCTGGTAAAAATGGCACTCAGTGCAGCTGAGTGATGAGAATGACTTGATTCTCTTGCTGTATGGATGGGATTAGTACTGTAGAAATGTACTAATTCTGCATTTATCAGTAAAAATCTGGGCAAAAAAAAGTCTTGCACTACAGGCCGACGGTCTCTGCAGTCATGAAACTCAAAAGGGCTCATTCCACTGGTAGCATGACGCCGGGGAAACACGCGAGGCGGAAGCACCGCGAAGCGCCATGCTAGGTCATTTCTCCTGTGAGCAGTAGCCTGGATGTACACACCAGCGCATTTCTCCGTGCCGGTCAACAAGCGATTCTGCTCTTTTCTAATCACAATAAAGAGATGATCTTTACAATAACTTCATGAATTTATAACTTAAAGCTTTTTATGTGTTTATGCAGGGCGTCGCTTCTTCTGCAACAATGGAGTTAAAAGGATCGCCTTGTGTGATGATCTGTGGGGAGGGGCCCACACACACACACACACAGACACACACACACTGCCTTTGTGTGTCTGCTCGTCTCTGTTTAGAGACAACTGACAAACTTATGTAGAATAAGTAAGTCATTTAAAAAAACAAAATCACAAACAGCAGTGATACTATTTCTATTAAATATATATATAATATTCCTGATTTCTTATTTTTTTGCATGTTTGTCACACTTAAATGTTTCAGATCATAAAACAAATTTAAATATTGGTCAAAGATAACACAAGTAAACACAAAATGCAGTTTTTAAATGAAGGTTATTATTATTAAGGGTAAAACAAAATCCAAACCTACATGGCCCTGTGTGAAAAAGTGATTGCCCCCTAAACCTAATAATTGGTTGGGCCACCCTTAGCAGCAACAACTGCAATCAAGCGTTTGCGATGACTTGCAATGAGTCTTTTACAGCGCAGAGGAGGAATTTTGGCCCACTCATCTTTGCAGAATTGTTGTAATTCAGCCACATTGGAGGGTTTTCGAGCATGAACTGCCTTTTTAAGGTCATGTCACAGCATCTCAATAGGATTCAGGTCAGGTCAGGACTTTGACTTTTTTTTTTATTATGCAACAGATGTTGAATAAACATTCGCAAACAGTTTGCTCAACTTATCTCCACTAGGCCACTCCAAAGTCTTCATTTTGTTCTTCTTCAGCCATTCAGAGACCCCCACAACAACATCCAAAGAACTGCAGGCCTCACTTGCCTCAGTTAAGGTCAGTGTTCATGACTCCACCATAAGACAGAGACTGGGCAAAAATGGCCTGCATGGCAGAGTTCCAAGACGAAAACCACTGCTGAGCAAAAAGAACATTAAGGCTCATCTCATTTTTGCCAGAAAACATCTTGATGATCCTTATGACTTTTGGGAAAATACTCTGTGGACTGACGAGACAAAAGTTGAACTTTTTGGAAGGTGTGTCCCATTACATCTGGCGTAAAAGTAACACCGCATTTCAGAAAAAGAACATCATACCAACAGTAAAATATGGTGGTGATAGTGTGATGGCCTGGGGCTGTTTTACTGCTTCAGGACCTGGAAGACTTGCTGTGATAAATGGAACCATGAATTCTGCTGTCTATCAAAAACTCCTGAAGGAGAATGTCCGTCTATCTGTTCGTGACCTCAAGCTGAAGCAAACTTGGGTTCTGCAGCAGGACAGTGTCAAAGTGGCCTAGTCAAAGTCCTGACCTGAATTCTATTGAGATGCTGTGGCATGACCTTAAAAAGGCAGTTCATGCTTGAAAACCCTTCAATGTGGCTGAATTACAACAATTCTGCAAAGATGAGTGGGCCAAAATTCCTCCTCTGCGCTGTAAAAGACTTATTGCAAGTTATCGCAAATGCTAGATTGCAGTTGTTGCTGCTAAGGGTGGCCCAACCAGTTATTAGGTTTAGGGGTCAATCACTATTTCACACAGGGCCATGTAGGTTTGGATTTTGTTTTCCCTTAATAATAACAACCTTCATTTAAAAACTGCATTTTGTGTTTGCTTGTGTTATCTTTGACTAATATTTAAATTTGTTTGATGATCTGAAACATTTAAGTGTGACAAACATGCAAAAAAATAAATCAGGAAGGGGGCAAACAATTTTGCACACCGCTGTATATATATATATATATATATATATATATATATCAATTATATATATATACAATATCATTTTATATCATTTCTAATATATTATCAGTGTGTTTTCTAGCCAGATTCGTCCGCGGCATGCGAAAAAAATAGACCAGACGCCAAAACTATCACTGCTGAACGTGAGCCGGAGCTCCAATTGGTTAACATAGGCGCCGAAAGGAAGTGGGCAGAGCTTTGGGACCGCTTCATGGCGCGTCCGACTCCTTATTTGTCCCTGTCGTGACTGTGCCCAATGAATGTCATGGCCATCTGCAAATTAAATGATTTTGTGTGTTCACATTTAAACTTGTAGGTGTTAGAAGTGAGCTCACGCTGACTTTCCAAAACAGAAAGAGTGCATCGTCTGGGGAGCATGAATGTGCTCAGTAATACAGTATATGAGCAATCACCCTATTAGATTTTGATATGAACTACTGGCCAAATGGTTTGGATATAGGAAAGGTCAGGGAAATGCCAAAAATACATTAAGATGCACTTGCTTTTTTTTGGGCTGATGGTGGTGCTAGATGAAAAGTCTGGGGGTCACCAAAATCCTTGAGAATCATCCTCTAAGGACCCTGTGTATCTACACCAAATTCCATGTCAATTTGGCCAGCAGTTGTCAAGATATCTTGCTCTTGACCAACGTGTTGATTGAATGAATGGACAGACCAACTGACATACCATAGCCATTCATATGCTGCTGGTAAAAAATTGAATCTAGCCTCTGCCAAGATATTTATTGTAGAACTGATCAATACTGCACTAGTTTTTATGGGGAAACCTTAAACTGAATTCCACAACAGTATATAAAGAATCTCAATGAGAGGTCAAAGTGCTATACAGTTTGTAGCCTCAAACAAAACCAATAAGGAGTACATATATAAAGTCAGTGTTCATGTGAGGTACCTCTCTGCGCAGGATGCAGTGCACCATGACAATGACAAAACCTTCCAGTGAATCAAAGACAGCAAAGAGGATCTGGAAGAGTGCAGAGCGCCGGTCAGTGATAGCGAGGACGGCTGACATCCATGTGAGGGCCAGGAGGGGCAAAACCACACAGGAGCTCCAGAGTGATGCCCTGCAGGACGGTAGGGATACCACAGTCAAGGACAGCACTAGTCAACAAGACACAGAGGACAATGACTATAATGTTTTCTGACAATTATGCTGTAAGACATTTCATGTTTGTCATTAGCTAAGATTATTAGATTTTTTGACATCTAAGGCAGGCTTCATTACAAAACAACTCCAAAATATAAACTGGATTTGTTTTCCTTTAAAACATCAAAAAAGTAGAGAATTTAATGCTTAACACAATCGTAAACCAATTTCCTACTTGCCCTTGATAACTGCCCACGCTGTTAGCATAGTGTTAGCAGCCTTCAACTCTAACCATGCATAAATACATAACATCACAACAAATAATTATGTTACTATCACAAACAAAAACATACATCCATTATCTGCAGATATATATGTTTATAATTCACATATATTACATGCATGTATGTTTAAGATGGCTCAGTCAAACCATAGAGGATCTAGTGCCACAGGAAAGAGAGGGAGGAGCGAGGTTGAGCAGTGGGGAAAAATGAGTGTAATGAGGCTGAAACAGAATGCAAAGACAAACAGAAGAGGCAGAGCAGAGAAGGACAGAGAGACAGAGAGAGAGTCTGGAGAAGTGTCATTCCGGCTGTCCATATATTTGCTCCCACTTGTTGTTCTTGTTTTTTTCTGAATCATTCCATTTGTTCTAATGTGCACATCAGGAATAAACAAGAACAATAACTACTCTCAACTATAAATGATCTTTCACTCAGATTCTCTTACTAAACCAATTCAATAGGCGCTGACATTTATTTTCAGTTAGAGAATGTTCCAGAGGTGGAAAAAGTACTTTACTCAAGTAAAATGCAACACTGGAATAATACGCAATTATTAACACGAATTATAAGCAAAAGTACTGTATTTAAATGTTTGCTATAATGTGTCACATGATAAATTTAGCATACTATACATTCCACAGCCCGGATTCTATCAGTATGAGAGGCATGCCACACTAACCAATCTGCTGCTCTGTTGCTCTTTGTTTACACAAATAATCTTCTCACCTACTCTTTCAAATTGCTGCTACTTGGCAGTTTTTTTTGATCAATGTTAAAACTGCTGTTAATGAAACTTCATACAGGTGTTTCACATTAAAGGGACAGTTCACCCCAAAATCAAAATACATATTTTTTCTCTTACCTGTAGTGCTGTTTATCCATCAACATTGTTTTGGTGTGAGTTGCTGAGTTTTGGAGATATCAGCTGTAGAGATGTCTGCATGTTTTTAATATAATGGGACTGTATGGCACTCGGCTAGTGGTGCTCAAAGCTCCAACAAAATACATTTGAAAAGCTCAACAGCAACGTCTCTTTGACCCGGCTAATCAAGATAATCCACAGATTTGTTCTGAGCAGTTTTAGGAAGGAACTGTTTTCTTTCTACCGATAGTCGCTACACGAAACTGCTCACAACAAATCTGTGGATTATCTTGAGTAACCGGTTCATGATTTCTGGAGAGAGACAGTTTTTCAAATGTATTTTTTTTTATGGATAAATAGTGCTAGTGGTAAGAGGAAAAAATATGTATTTTTGATTTTGGGGTGAACTGTCCCTTTAATAGCCTGGAAAAAGAGGGATTAGAATGCTAGAATGTTTTTTAATGTTTAAAATCTGTGCAGAAAGTGTTGAGTTTCATTCTATCAGCATAACACTGAACAAAAAAGTGAAAACAACATTTCTATTAAATACAGAAAGTCAGAGTCAGTTTTTGACATTGCACTGATGGAATTTGTGCTGTACTTTCTTACCAATACATACGTATATGTATAAAACAAGGGTAATTAGAAATAGAGGCCTGTCTCTAATATAAAGTGCCAGAAAACACCATTTTCTGACTTAAACTTCCAAATAGTATCATGACTAATGTATGAGGCAGATGAGCACACGTTTCCTGTAAGACATTACTAATCAAGCCATGACGACACAATCACTACAAATCATGCACTAATAGAAATTTTATTTGACAATTTAATAGAATTATTTACTGTGTATCAAGATAATTTTGCTGCTGATAAGACAGAAACATGCATTTTATCAAAACATTTGTTTATAAAAAAGCCCTTGAAGCCAACCACTCAGACTTTCATGGTTTTAAAGTTGTTGTTTGTCAGATGGTCTTGCTCAAATGCTATCAGTGCAACACATTTTCTGAATCACAACACATCATCTAGTTTGCATTTGATAAGGTTTTCTGCAAAGTAAAATGTGAAACAGATAAATGTATTAACGTGAAAACAAAATATGTCCCTCCAAAATGGAGTTAAGTTTTTTGAACAAAGTCTAACAAATGGAAAACCATAAACAGAGTAGCAGTATAAAAACTCTACACAACTTAATTAAAAGTACTAAGTTACTTTCCACCTCTGGTATTGAATAGGGCTAGACAAATACAGTTAATGGGTTTGCTGACGTTGGCCATTATTTCCCTTGACCTCACTTGAAATTTGATGTGTCTCATTATGTGAATCCTGTTTCAGAGGCTTTTCCACCCTGCCTGCAGTAACACTCTAGACATACTCAATGATAGTTTTGCTATGAAATTGGTCAGTGCTAAAGATGACATAACATCTCTGTACTGCCTTCAAAAGGCTAAATGGCTGAATCCTACCTAACAAAAAATTCAAGTTATTTTCGGTCTGGACCTTGTTTACCATATTCATCGTTTCACCAAAATGATTCGACTGTAGACTGTATACAAATTTCTCCATTTTCAGGGAATGCTGTTCTCTAGTACAATCCACTGGGGACAGGAAACATTAAGATAAACCAAAAGGTGATTACAACACATTCATTCACCCAGTAACGCCCACATGGTATTAGATCTGCTACTAAAACTAACATGAACTAATTATGTTCATGTTTGTACAAAGTGCAGACTCTGTCAGCCTCTTAGCAGTAATTAGCTGCATGTTTTTGCTGACTCCACTATCTTCAGATGGCATTACAAACTAGTGAAACGTCAACACAAGCATAAAGCAAGAGTGATAACATGTAGTGGGTAATCCATTGATGTTGGCCAGGCCAGACAGAAAAAAATCAATACAACACTAATTAAATCTTGTATTTGCAATAGAGGCTGACATGTGATTGTAAAACGTGTGGACCATGATGGGACCAGGACAAACATTATTATTTGAATATTTAAAAGAGCTATCTATTGTGTTGAGACCTACCCATATTATTTAGAAAGAGACTTTGTTGTATATAGGAGTGAAACAGGACTGGGAGTAAAAGTAACGGATTCGGGATACAAGGTATATTGTCATATTGCCCACCACTAATGTGAGATATCTGCTGCTGTGCTATGTGGGTGACTATATGTTTTACACGTATTTCTGTATATTTTTAACACATTTTCTTCAAATAGTCACAATTATTAGCCAGAAATAAATGTGTCAGCAATGTCACATTACAGACTATGAAGTGCAATGACTCCAGCCACAGCTATTTAAAACATAGAAAAGCTATTTAGAGGTTGTATTTGTGGATTGTAGCAGGGAGCAACACTCCCTGAAAAAAAAAGGAAAGGCAGATAACTCCACAATGAACTTCTATAATTATGATCAGATTCTATCAGCACAATAGCGAAAAGTTGAAAATAAAGGCCCCTGGTTGATTATAATGGAAATGATCCATCCAGGCACTCATAGATCCCAACAAGACACAAACACAAACTGAGACAGTAAAAGTCTATTGCTGTCCTCTCTGCATACATAGCCATGGCCTCCTCAACATTTGTTCTAATCAGCTTTAGGACTCTGATGATCTCTTAAGGGACAAACACACACACGCACACATTCAATCAATCACATATGCATAATTATTTACATATACAGTTAACAAACAGTTTGTTTTCAAGAACAGCAGCACATGAGCTTCAGGAGCCTTTCATATTGAGTGAAATCTTCCTTGCCAGGGCATCAAAGAGAAGAAAAAATGACAGAGGGATATAGGAAAGTGAACCAATCAAGTGAGGGAGAAGGAGGGAGGCATACAGTAGAGGAGAGAACAGAGGTAAGAAGAGTTAAGGAAAAATAATTAGCGGGACTAACATGGCGTTACTGGTAGCTGTGGTGGAAACGTCAGCCGAAGAGATAACTCCGCACTTGGCACATTTGAGCGTCATATTGTACAGTGGCACTGTCATCTGACTGCAAAGTCAAATTAACACGCTGTAACATACACAAACAGATACAAATGCACCTACACACAGACTCGCACTGATGCACGTGCGCACACGAGCACGCACAAACAGTCACGCAAACAGTGAGTCACAGTGTTCTCGCACAATCTCTCTCTCAGGGCTACAGTCCAGCTCGGAGTTTGGTGTGTGTTTTTGGGTTTACCTGTGTGTGACTCTGGAGACAGGGGAGGTGGGGCCAAGACATAGCCGTTGGTGGACTTTTTTTATGTTACACATGATGTCTGATTCTCTTCACAAATGGCTGGTTTGATGACCTGAAGGAACTGAGACTACTCTCTGCGTTCTCGGTATTTCACCCGCTCAACCATTTATCTGCTTGTAATACAAAAAGGCTTCATCTAAATGCCTAATTTATGCATTTCATATGCCTGTTGTGGATCTCTGTGTGCTGGATGTGCCTCGCCCCTGGTCATATCAATCTGTGCTAACTGCTTATTTCAAGCAATGCCAAGCTCTAATGCAAAGGTTTACACACAAACCTCCGCTCTCATGAATCCACATACACACATGTGCAAGGATTGTCATTACAGTCACAAAGGGATATTCCTGCCTCATTTGTGATGAAAGTGTTGCATAACATCAATACATAAAGTATATTATAGGTGTTAAATTATGACAAGCAATTTAGTCACTAATAAACTGTCTGCGTTCCCTCAAACAGCTATTCCCTCTCCCATAGAGCTGCCAAGTAGAAGAAGTTATTACGGAGTCCATGGTCCTGGAAGTAAAGGTCCTGTTCATCTTACATTTACTACTTAGACAATGTGAAATGAGCACTGGATATTTTGTACAATCATCAGTATAAAAGATGAGCAACTGTGATTGTGAAAATATATGGATCTTTGATAAAAAGTCAAAGGTAAAAGCCAATGTATGACCTTCTTTTTAATTATTTTTATATAGTTTCAGAGAAATCATGTTTTTCCCATCAGTTTGGTATATAAATGGCACTTTTGCTAAAGAGAAGACGCATACATGCAAATCAGAGTAGGAGAAACTTCAAAATACTTTGTTGTCGCAATTGGAAACAAGCTTCCACTCAGTGTTAGCAGCGCTCCTAACACAATATTAAGCTCAGTGATTGGATTTGTTTTAAATCAGAAAATGCCTCTTAAGATTTGTAGCTGACTTCTTTGCTTAAAGAAAAAATACAGTTTATTACAACTTTGGTTTTATTCTATTCTACTTTCTATTCAGTAAGTGATTTCACTTGAATCCCCAGATACTTTTTGTCACCATGAGTCTTTCTTACTTCTTTACTTAACTCACCCTCTATGTCTCTTGAATGTCAGTCTCAAGACATTGCTGTGTGTATATATGGGACTGACACCAAAACCTGATGTTTACTATTGATTTTCTAAATCGCTGAAGCATTTCCTGTGTCCACATTGCATTCTAGCTACAGTACTAGAAATATCTCAGTGTGATGCCACGTTGTCTGCCAGTTATTAACAAAAATGAGACAAAACTGCAAAATGGATCCAATGATGATCACAAAAGAATAGAAAGGGTATATGCTTACTAGATGTATTTCCAACAGTACACACCTAATAAGAAAGCAAGACATGATTTCCAGGTATGATCACTAAGAAAACTACATCACTTAATTTTCCTTCCAACACCCAAAGCTCCCCAAACCATCAGGATTCCATTTATAACTCTGTATATCTCTCCACTGTCGTTGCTAGACAAAGACTGACTACAATGCTGGAGATATTGACAAGTAAAAACAAACTAATCTGTCACCATATGGCCTCCTGCTAAACAACAATTAAAGCTGAAGAGCTGAGGGAATCGATTTTTGTAGCCCCTGGACGCCTGGATTAAAAATCACATAATGGAAGAAATTCAATTTCAAGTAAAAGGGCAATACAGCCACTAAATGTACGCTGTAGGCAGTGATATTAAAAAGCAATCAAGACTTTTTGAAATACAACACCATTTCCCTGGACTTAAGAATCAGTGTGAGATGCATTAAGCTAAATAAATAAATAACCAATATGGACGAAATTCAAATTGATCTTGTACAGTCTAGTCCTTGAGTCAAACATAAACCCTCTCTCAGCTTTACAAGATATTCCAAAGCTTTGCATCAAATAGGACACTAGGAACTTGTTAAAGCTACAAAAACTCCTTTTATCTAGGTTAATGTTTGATTAACCTACAATTACAACCTGTAAATACACAGGCTTGATGATTGAAACCATTTAAGTGTTATTTAAGGAGGAAACAAACTCCAGTGCTGGTTGGAATTATGCCTCTCCTGTCTGTTTTAATTTTGTCAGCGAATTAGCCTCTAATTTTGGGGGGAAAGGAGACTCAGCAGCGAGGCCTGTCTCTGAGGTGTGAGCAGACCTGCCTGGTGCAGATGCTGCTGCACTTTTAATTAGATACTGCACAAATTAATAAGCTACATTAAACATGTTTTGCAGTTGAACCTTGAGAAACACATGCAGGAGAAGTGAGTGGGTGGAGGGTGGTCACCAAAAGGGAACCCCCCCCCCCAAAAAAAACATTAAACCTTTTTCTTTCCTTTTTTGTGTCCACCACAGAAAGAACTACAAACAGCCTAAACACCACACGCTCAGCACAAACAATAAACCATTTCAAACCAGTCAGATCACGTTCAGATAACTAAAGCAACAAGCCTGAACAGCCTCAACATATCACATCTGCAATTTGTATTTGCATTCTCAACTTTGACAGTGACCCATGAAAAAGCTTGAGAGAGACCGTGATTGCCTATCGTGTGCAGTATGTGGAGGAAATGATAAAATCAGGTCACGGGTGTGGAGTTTGAAAGAAGTGAGCTTACCAGCTAACCAGCTTAACTTACTAACTAATACTAGCATCACACACCGAATCTCTGACTGACCTTTCGGTGGTAGAGTTGCATTGCGGGCAATGTAGGAGCCAGGTTTTGACCAGGAAGAAGAATATGTGAAACAAAAAAAGACAGATATATCCGGCTCTGCTGCATCGGTTTTAAAACTTTCTTTTTTAACCTGTCCAGCAATGTTATAGGAATGCAATGCTAAATAGGTGGATGGGTTTAACATATACACTGGCTCATTGCCTGAATGGCAATACAATGGAACCCTACTCCTATCAGGGGGCAGGGTTCCGCTGCAGCGGGTAGACCCACATGGTGGTGGGTCCATGTTGTTTCTGGCTGATACTGACTGGACCCCATGGCAGCAGGCCCAGCCAACAGGAGCTCGTCTGTCATATCCCCCCGCAGGTCTGGCCCCCATTTCCTTATTCCAGGCGTGTCCTATTAAAGCTGAATCACAAAGGCTTTTGAATAGCCCTTAGTTTGCCTTGGGGGACCCAACCAATAGATATTTCCCCAAATGTGCCAATTCATGCAGGGGACTCCTCATCAGAGATCAGATGTCTGAAAGGAGGTTGGAGTAAACAGCTGCTCTGTCATATTGAAAAGAGCCAGTTCAGGTGGTTGGCCATCTAATCAGTATGCCTCTTGGAAGCCTCCCTGTGGAGGTGATCCAGACAAGTCCAACTGGGAGGAGACCCTAGGGGTAGACTCTGATTTACATCCTATGTGTCCTGTAATTGCCTTGGAATCCGCCTGGAACAGGACGTGGCTGACGAGAAGGAGATTTAGGCTACCTGCTAAGTGGCAGAAAATGGTTACATGGATGGATATACATCTGGCAATATTTCAATCATTAGACCTGTCCAGCGACACCCATCACAGTTTTTTCATTTGCATTCCTTTTCTAAAATGGCCAGGGTTGTCGTGGCATTCTGGTTCAACAACAACATGGCAGCTGTGAGGAATGAGAGGGGAGTAAGTGATCACATCTTCCAAAACCTTTGCTTTAGCAGAGACTAAGCTGGCTGTGGCTGCGCTAGTTGTGATGTTTTGCAAGATCCCAAAGACCGGCTGCATACATACATGGAGCCTAGGATGCAGATACAGTTAAGAGTTCAACAGGTGACAACTGAAGTTCAGCTTCAAGACTGACTTAAGGACAAGAGTCAAGCAGATGATGTCACACAAGTGGCATATGTTTGACAAAGTGAATGTTATATATGCTCACACCAGTGCAAACATGGAATCAAAATGAGTGACAAAATAATCTCAACTCAAGGTCCAGTTAGTAGCTTTCTGACTTGGTTCATCACATCACCGAAGTGTTGAACGTCGTCCATGTCATAGCAAGTAGTTGTATATTTTGTTAAAAATGTGTCTTTTGCGTTGGATGTGAATGTCTTCCTTGAGCTTTCTCTGGCCGTCCATTGGCTCCTGGTTGATGGGTTTCACTACTTCTCAGGGAATGCTGTGACCAGTATTTGTCTGGTGTTCCTCTCCAACACACGCTGCTGATAGACACTGCTTACTCAGCGGGGACCACCAGAAGGATCCCTGTGGGACCCCCTTACCTGGCTGGGCTGTCTGGACATCTAACATAAGTCTTCAAGTAACAAGGAGTCAGCACTTACTGCAATCCAATCAACACCTTAAGATCTCTACCAGGACACCCTAAAGACCCCCTCATTTTTAAAAAAGTTTTAAAACATTTTTTTAGGACACCCTCCTGAGTGGAAGACTGAAGTGGTGCATGACATCAGCATGGCATCACATGTGACAGCTGTAGGGAACTCTACATCAGTAAAACGGCAAGGACCCTGGAATGAACAACCGACAACATCAGCTGTTTGTGACCATCAGACCAAAACCAGTCGTAACATCCACTGGGAGAGTTTGATTTGCTGATGAAGACCATGGGCCTTGAGTTAAAATTATCAGTTCAGTTGTACTTTAATTGGCTCGCTTCTTAGTGATTCTATCACTTCACTTATGAGAGTTCTACCAGTCATATAACAGTTGAGAACAATGCTATTTGAGTTTGGGTTACGACAAATTACTAAATGAAATGAACCAAAGGTTAAACAGTCTGAGGTGACATTCAGACTGAAGGAAGGCTAATAACATTCAAGCAGCAATCTGCCCAGTCCTTACTGTCAAGACAACCTACGTTTCTACGAGTTACGCCATTAGACTCCATACACACTCTATAGATGCAATCATGACAAAAGCATAATTACCTTGCACACATGCATGGCCACACCATTCAAGTCAATAGAAAATATTAATGTTACTGCACTGCAACTAGCATGTGTTATTGTTCAAACAGTCACAGTTTCTCTAAAAGCATTCTAGAACTTGTCAGAACCTGAGGCATTAATGTGTTATGTTCTATCCAGCTAACAGGAGGTAGCATGTATTGCAAGGTCACTAGTGAAATAGTGAGGTAAATAGGCAGGAAGTAATAGTAAGCCAATCAGAGGTGCTTGCTAGAGGATTCAGCAGGTTTGGTGATGGGCAGGGCTGGTAGCCATACATTAAGAAGAGTGTGGGATGGGCAGGTATTATTTTACCCAATCACTGATGACATGGAAGGGGGCTTCTGAGACTCATGTGTTCCTGATTGGAGAGCCCTGAGTGAGAGAGAGGGGATTCTGTGCAAACGCAAACATGACATTTCAGACAGCATAAACAAGTACAGTAGAACAGAGAGATCATTGAAGAAAGCAAACATTTTCAGAGAGAGAAAGAAAATAACATCTGAATGCACCAACAATGCCAATGGAGACAGAACAGCCTGCGGGGTAAAGGGGAGCAGGGTGCATGTTTGCGCTCTGGTTTGACCAATGGCTTTTTGAAAGCTTTTTTCACTCAAGTCCCAAGTAGTTAGTGACAATGTTCATGCCAAAGATTTTAGTGTTCTTTACCTATTCATATTTACAAATAAAACTAGTTTAGCAATGTGCAAAGTTTCAGTTGCAGGTTTTCTTATATCTAACACACGAGCATTCCCAACATTTTGGAAAATATGCTTGTTTGCTGCCAAACCTAGTCATATGAGGCGATTGATACAGTTTCTGGGAACTGTTTATAGTAACATAAAACAGCAGGAGGCCAGGGGAGACAGCCTCAGTCAAAAGTAAAAAAAAAAAAAACAAAAAAAAACTTTCCAACAACTCCAAAGTTGTCATATTAACACATTATGTATTGTGAGAGTTAGGACAGTCGTCGTAACCCCACAAGTAGGACAGCACTTTTAAGATGCTGTGTGCAGCCATTAAGCTCAGTGGTTGCTGGTCAAAAAATAACTCCAACGCTAACTGTTGCAAAACCACAGTATCTTGTACCATTTATTATTCAAATTTGCAATGGTGTAGGTTTTCAACATTTAGCACTGTATACCCTGGTCCCAGCCTTCACCTGTAGCCCGATTGGCAATGGACCAGAACACTATACCTATCGTTGCAGGTGTTGAGCCCACATGGTGGTGGCCCCACATTGTTAATTTGGGGGCTCACCCTTAGGTGAAACACACAACGCTTCGTAGAATATCATCATTTGACGCACGTTAACTGATGCCGCAGAAAATATATATATATATATTCAAGGCCAATCTGGGAGAGAATGTGAAACTGCAACTTGTTTTCAAACGTTAGGACAGTAGCGTATCATGTGCAAAAACACGCAATAATGCGCGTCACTGCAGGCGTGTGGGCTTACACAGAATACAATGTTTGACGTGCATCATATGTCTCCAGTGAGTACAGAAGGAGCTTGAAATAGAACCATTGCCATTTTACGTTCAAATGATCCAGTTGCTACTGCCACGATATCTTGAATAAAAAAACAACAACTTTGAAGTTGTTGGAAGGTTGTTTTTTTTTTACATTTGACAGAGCTAGGTTAGCAGTCTCTCTTGCTTTCAGTCTTTGTGCTAATCTAGGCTGTGCTAATCTGAACTCAGAGATTGAACTCATATTCAGTGGAATGACAATGACTTACAACAGTAGCTTAGTAGCAAGAAAGGGAAACTACGGTTTATTACCACTTGGGTTTTATTTTACTAGCTCTGGCCATTGGTTCTATTGGTAATGATTACAATGTATTTACCAAAGTAAGTTCTGCGATCTCTTGCTCCATCAGAGCAATGTCACCACATTACGCAATCTCAGCAGTTACTTGTACTGTTGAGTACAATGTTATCAATAGAACTGATGGCCAAGAGCTACTAAACTGTATTTTTCCGTGAATTTATTTTTAGTGGGGTCTTGCTGCCCTGCTTCCCTCTACTAGAAATAACAAAACAGGAGAAAAAAGACAGATGGATTTACAGAACTTTACATCAATAGCAACACCTGCAAACAAAGAGCAGCTGGAGGAAAATGCGACACATTTGAAACTTAAAAGAAAGCAATGAGATGAGTCATCATCTTGCTCAGTCTGTGCAGGACCAATAACCAGACAGCCTTCCCCACATCTTTCTTGTTCTTTCTAACATTCTTCTATCCTCCATTTAGCTCTAAGTTAGTAGAAGTAATTATAGTCTTGGCTACTTGTATATGAGAAAACACATTTTCTTTTGGTCTCTTATCTTATTTTTGATTAATTCAGTCACATTTATTTCTTCTCCTCCTGGTGTTAAAAATGAAGTGTCATTTTCAACAAATTTGCCAAAGTTGTAAATGATGGCCAAGGATCATTTCAGGCAAAGAGCCAATAACTGTGCTAGTCCCTCCCCTCTGGCTGAGCCATCAAGCTGGTTATAGGTCACTGTGTAAAATGGATGTGTGGTATAAGGCATACCCCGCCCTCTCCTTTAGTTTCATATCAGTAATGCCGTCTTTGGACACCAGTTTGTTAAAAACGAGAATCCCAATAACCATGTTAACCTGCCAAAGAGAAGAGGCACAGGATTAAAGCAGAGCAAAGACAGTTTCATTACGTCAGAACATGCAGCTCTACTCTGATGATGATGTTGATGATCGTCATGACAAGATGATAATGGCAGCATGCTCATAAATATCATCACACACACATTAGTTATACTTACTGTAGGCTCTGCACTGTAAATACTAGACTGTACCATCGTAAATGTTAGTGCCACCCAAAACAGGCACCCAATGAAGCATGAGAGGTAAAAAAAAAACTACAAGGATGGATTGCTAACATGTAAATACATTTTGTGTGTTGAAGAAAAAATCATAAACATAAAATATGAGCTGTGTAAAATCAAAGGTGGGGGGAGGGTGATATCCTTGACTGTAGTAATTCCTACAGTTTTACTGCTCTGAGGATTCACAGTCTATAAAAATGATAGGCCCCCAGTACGGGTGCCAACTGGAGCAGTATCTCTTTATTAAAGAAGCTGCTTGTGTAAAAAGGACACCCAAAACAAGCTGTTGACTTGTAGGTGGGACAGAAGCACTGGGAAGTGAATCAGTGAATCTGTAGCTAACGGATTTGATTAGTGAAACAAGGACACAGTGTTTATGCCTGTGATTGAACTCATATGTAGGTTGACCATCAGGGGAGTTGAGGTGACGATTTAAATATGAATTTGTCTCCATATGATTTTTATGGTTAATGTAAGACTGTCCTTCAAATTTAAACAGCAGCTCTAAGAAAGTGGAACCCTAACTGGGCTATAATCATTCTAATAAAGACATCAGGTGTATGACCTGATGTATGAATGTAACTGCTGCAGAATCCATTATCTTCTATACTGGTACAAAAACATAAGATGGACGTTTACCATCATGACCTGGGGCCAGATGTATCCACATAAACTGGTATTTATAAAGGCAGAATGCGGGCACCTCACGCATACTTCAGACCAGGCGCACACACGGTTTTCTTCAGATAGCTGCGGGTGATATGACGAGGTGGACGTGAAATATAAGGTGATTATTTCCTTGTTAATGATCTTTTTCATTTTATCCTGAATTCTGAAGCACTTTGCAAAGTCAAACTTTGTAATGTTTCAATTTGAGCTCTGCAAATGTATCACTGCTCATCCTTCTGACGTTTAATAACGGTGGTTGTGATATCACTGCGATGGTGGTTTACAGGTACATGTGATGAATTAGTTATTATGGGCCACAGCAGTGCATAATGGTCGTGCGTAATGACAGCTGTTCTGGTGCTGTTGGAGAACCTCACCGATGCAACACAACTGGTGAATTAGCACTTTATTTTCTTTGCCGGTCTTGTCGGTGACAGGTCAGCGCGGACAGTGTTTCTACGCCCATTTATGGCTCGCTGCAGGAGTGGAAATGAGACTCCTGCGCCCAGTTCCCCGATGACTGAGATTTATAAAACAGAATCAGGCGTACGTGCTGCTTTATAAATCTGACGAAAAGAACGCGCGTGCATTTTTATGTCTTTGTGCGTATACACAGATTCAGGTGTAAGTTGTATGCATCTGGCCCCTGGAGTTTATTAGAGCTTGAATGGTGATTTTGATGGTTTTGAAAAGTAATCAAAATGGAGTAGAATTATGTTTGATGTGTCCTAAGATCTTAACAAATATTTGCCAGCCAACATGAAGTTAGTATTTTTGATGGCTATGGTATATAAAATTGAATGGTAGTTGTCTGTGTTGTAAACCAAAAAATACAGGGTGCTTAAATGACTTATTAGTTTGCAAATTTGAATCCAATCTTCAACGCTGACATTTTAAAGTAAACAGTAATCTATACTGTATTTATTGGACACTTTAGCACAGAGCTAAAGTTAGCTCATTTTGATCATGTGTTTAGCTAAGCAGATGCCCAAAATGCAACATGAGTAGAACTAATAACCAAGTGTTAGGAAAAGAGGTTGGGAAAAAAAGAGGAGGCATATAATGAAAAAGAAGAAGAAGGGCAGGAAAAGTAAAGGTAGTAAATGAGGAAAGGTGGAGGCAGGGAAGAAAAGAAAGAAGCAGGGAAGGAAAAGGGAAGGTAAATAAGAAAAAGGAAAAGGCAGGAAGGAAAGGAGAAAGTAGGAAAGGAAAGGTGGAGGCAGGGAAGAAAAGAAAGAAGTAGGGAAGAGATGAGGTAAATAAGGAAGACACAGGGAAGGAAATTAGGAAGTTAACAAGAAAAGGAGGAGGCAGGGAAGAAAAGGAGGAAATAAGCCAGGAAAGGAAGAGCTAGGGATGGAAATAAAAACAACCAAGGAAGGGAGGAGGCACAGAGGGAAAGGAAGAAGCAGAGAAGATAAAGTAAACAGGGAAAAGGAGGAGACATGGGCTATTACCTTTGTAGTGCTCTTATTTGTTTACTGTTATACTGAAGTACTATTCTTACCTGTTATATAATTATATAACTACATAACAATACACAATTCTATTATATTAACAATGATAGCTAAAATAATGAGGTAGCACCTTTAAATGTTACAATGTACTAACTATGTGTCCATCATTATTTTACTGTCTGTGTCCAGGGCCATAGTTGTTTGACAATTTCATTTACAATGACTGGTGTGTTTCTTTTTCCCATTTTAATATTGTGTTTCATTTAATCTTATGTTTTTATTATCTATTGCGTTATATATTCTACAATTTATTGCTAATTAAAATGCAAATTCATGATTAGTACTAACATTATTAATAAGAAATCCCTAAATGCATGGATATATGCAGACTCAATATGCTTTTTAAAAAGTGACTGTATGAAGTCCGTTACATGATGGGAGCTAATGGTCTAAAGTTGAATTAGTGCAGACATTTTAAAGGCAAACCAACACAGACAGATGAAAGAGGAAAGAAGAAATACCAAGACAACAGCTGCAGCAGGTCCAACAAATGCATAGAGGAGACCTCCTTCCAGAGACAGCCAGCAGCTACGAGAGAGGAGCAGGAAAACACAGTTGTAGAGAGGTATGATTAGAAGAAATGGAGATGATGGAGGAACGAGGCAGGGAAGGGGGATGAAACATGACGGGTTGTAAAGAGGAGGGACGTAGCGTATGCATGACAAGAATGAGGATGGTAAAAGATAGATGAGACAGAGAAAGAGAGAGGTTAATTATGCTGCAGACATAAACCTCCAACCATGTGTAATATCCCTGCATAAATAGTTAAAGAGGTGGAGGTATATACAAGTGGATCTATAGGAAAGCATGCTTACTAGCTTGGTGTTCCATATCCCTTTGCCTTGGTGAATCCTACTGAGATCGCCACTACTAGTGCAGGGAGACCTGGGAGGGAAATACAAATGGACATTAACACAGGAGAAATGAGAAAGACCAGATGGACGGCATGATGGACAGCAGACGGAAGGCCCACCCCAGCCGAGACACAGGAAACGCTTGCGTATGATACGATTCCTGAGGCGGCCCGTCACCGCCATGTACGACTGCCACGCCTCCGTCAGAACCCAGCAGAACGAGGACAGGAAGAAGAAATGAAGAAATGCAGCAATCAGGGTGCATAAGACCTGAAACAAGAGGGGAAGACAGAGAAGACAGAGAAGACAAGTGAGCAGGACGATTCTGAATCAGGCAAACTGCATCACTGTGATCATATAACATCCAGAAAATGCTAACTTAGATAAAGCGATACATTGGTCTTGGGATTTAGTCCTTACCTTATTCCGTGTCTGTGTCTGTCCAATGAGAATAAGGGCATTGGAGGAGATGATGGAGAGGCAGAAGTTAATGAGGATGACTGAGCGCTCAGACCGAATGTACCTGCAAGAAAATGACAGAAAAGAGATTTTTTTTAAATCTTTCATTGTGGTTTTCACTGAACCCTTACTACAGATGAATCTAGCACCACAAACCTACAGCCAGGATCCTACAGGGTTCAGTGTTAAGCCTTTCTCCAGACGCTATGAATGGTTTGATTATGATAAACCATGCATTTTGTGTTTCAGCTACTTCAGCCGCTCCGCTTTACAGCCACAGGGTGCACGACATAAACTTTAGCCTTGTTGCTACATTAGGAAGAGAGCAGTGTCCCCATAAATGAGTGTGTCGCTTCTTTTAGGGTGTTAGATGTGAGGTATGTCCAATCTGTTAGCTTTTTTAAAAATTCAACCAGATTTGAAAACAGTCACGTTTCTCTACTCAAGGCTCACAAAGTGTTATTGTAACTAAATGTTCTCTCTTGTTGGGCGGCTGTGGCTCAGGAGGTAGAGCAGGTTGGCAGTTCGGCCCGGCTCCTCCTGTCCACATGTCGAAGTGTCCTGAAGCCCGAGTTGCTCCCAATGGACAGGACAGCACCTGGCATGGCAGCTCTGCCGCCATGTATGTGTGAATGGGTAAAAATGATAAAGTGCTTTGTCCGTTTGTTGTGTGTGAGGTGCGAAATGGTTGGTGAATTATGTGTGCCTAAACTCATGCTGCTTCAAAATGTATACATAAAATATAGAAATTAAAAAACATGTTTTCTAGTATTTTTTTTAACTCCTTCCTGCTCAGGATAAAAAAAAACTTTATTGACAAACACAAAATCACTATATACAACAAGAAAATCCTTAACAGCATGTTAGCTGACATCCTGGATCCTACTCTATTTTTTTCACACCATCAGTCGAAGCAATATGCAGATGTAAGAGCTGCTTTTTCTGCAACTCAACTTACAGCAACCTGTGCAGCTGCATCGATGTCAGTGCACCAATTTTGTGCCCGTTTTTCTGTCGTTATTTTTAATGCGTGTAGCTAGGGGTCTAACAAGCTATGTAGGAAGATGATGCCCCCATCCTTAAGTCCAACACACTTCGGCCGCATTGCAGATTGCCTCGCAATTTCATTTGTGTCAGTTGACGCCCGTAGAACACAGAAAATGTCATACAGCCAGAAGTAGCAGTCAAGTAACAGCTGCCAGGACGAGCTATTCCAGCAAATGTCAAGACGCAGCCAGTGTGCAGGATACATGAAACGATGGGTGCAGGTCTTTCGACGTGTATCATATGCCACCAGTGTCAATGTGCACAACACCTGGTGGTGAATGAATAGGAGATGTGAGTGGTGATGCTGAGGTCTGGAACCGGACTACCAGGCTACATGAATTGGACCTTTCTCAGCATGTTTGGAACCAAAATGCAGTAAACTGCCTTCTTTCTATAGGAAGTTTAAAATGGAGAAGGTTTGAATGTCAGTACTTGATCTGCTGGACAACAAGGACCACCAATGTAAGTCATATTTCTGTGTACTTGACTTCCCATGTTCCATTTAAAGACAGGAAGAGTCACAGAGAAGGAAAAAGTTACACATGAAATGTTTTACTGAAACTTCTCTTCAAGCACATCCTAGCAGAGTAATCTCTAATTTTCTATTAGTAACACTATCCTCTTTTGTGTTTCAGGTTAACTGACAGGTGCGTATCAAAGTGCACACTGTACAGTACATATCCTTGCACCTGTTGAACTGCTCTGACGCGTCCATCTTGAATTAATCGCAGCTCAATGCTGAATGTTTCCAGAGCATGATGCTTTATCTCACCTCCAGACAGACACATAGATGATGATGAGCAGCAACAATGTCAGTGAAGACACTCCACAGCCCACGATCAGCGTCACAGATGGGAGCTGTGTCTTATCCATGTTCTGAAAAATAAAATAAAGAGAACACAGAATGTGAAAAAGTGTTGTGGTCATGTCTCCAAACCTTATGGTGCAATCAGGATTCATCAGCTGTTTCTGCTAGCAGATCAAGTTTACCTGAGCTCAAAATTTGATCTAATTAGACCAAAGTGTCACAGCATCCATATCAACAGTATGATGAACAGAAATAATGTAGTGAAAAAGCTCAACTCCATCACTGTCGGAGAGAAACTTTGGCGGGGTCTTGCAGATCTGTGGCATGTACAGACTGTGACAGGAGCTGTCAGCAGATGAATACAAAAGCTGAAACATTCCCTGTTGGCTCGATTTGTTGAAAGCTCACCTCCTAACTGGGTCATTCATGGTTCAAATGCAGAAGACTACATTTTCCTTACCATCACTTCAGTCTCTCTGATGCTTTTCAGTAGGCTAAAGTTCTGAGACATTGTAGCTCAAGCTTGAAACAAGCCAACAATGAAGTCTGCAAAAACACGGGTTTACTTGCTAACCTCAAAAATGTTTGAGTCAATCTAAACTGCTGGTGATATATAAAAAATTACTTTAGAAGATAGTGTTGGTGAGTTTTATGGATATGGATGAAACCAAGTTATGGTGCTTCAGAATCAGAATCAGAATCAGAATCTGATTCTGATTCTGATTCCCCACCACTACATTTTCATGGGAGCTGTAGGTTTTTGTACGCTAACGAAGTAACCGTTGATTAACTTAGAATCACAAAGATTACATTGCATTCTCTGTAGTGGAGGCGCTTCGCCTCACCTGAAATAGAGATTATTTCTTCTTATGTATCGTAGAAAAGGTTTCAGTCGTAGTCATCTGGACACTGTTTTCAGAATCAAGACGTTTCGGCTCCCATCCGGAAGTCATTCTCAAATGTGAAAAAATGGGACGGGAACTGGAAATTTAAGCTTTTTTCACAATTGAGAATGACTTCCGGATGGGAGCCGAAACGTCTTGATTCTGAAAACAGTGTCCAGATGACTACGACTGAAACCTTTTCTATGATAGAACACTCCTGGACGAATGAGGGACTACACCGTCTTCTTCTTATGTAAGAAGAAATAATAATATTTTAACTTTTAATAATAACAAAATAACATTTTTATGAAATATATCATAGGCTTATTAAGCTTCGGGGAAAACTAGCAGTGAGCTACATCAGACATGGGCTTACCACCTCTGCTAACCAATTTCCTGGGGCAATCTGAATACAATGGGATCTGCCAGACCATATCTGGACGTGGTCTGGGTTGCACTGTGATCGGATCACAGCCAGAAGTAAATGACATCTGTAGAGGCTACATTTTTAATGTAACAAAACCTGCCAAATAAGTTGACAGGCACCCTCTTATTTTTATCTCAAGCAAGTCTGGCAATTTTGCTAAAGGTTGTAGCTTCTATCGCTGCCCCAAACACATCCATGGGCCCTTGTCAAAGTTTTTTCCTCCAATTCTCTCAGCTCTGATGCGGAATCCCTCCCTAGTGCGTTAGGATTTTATCACTGAACTGTGTTTAGGATACACATGAAATAAATAAACATCCATATACATAAAGCAAGAACTACTAGCACATATTATAATTTCTTTATATTTGAATAGTATAATAGAGCCCATACAACAGCATCATTTTTTGCATAATGAGGTCCAATCATAATGTGGGCAACAAAAATCTAACTATAAAGGAAGGAATGTCTGTCCGTCTGTCCTTCGATTTTCTCAAGAACTGTTCATCTGATCGACTTCACACTTGGCGGGTGTATTGCTGAGGACCCAAGGGAGTGCAGTGTGGAGTGTGAGCTCTTGAGATCTATGGGACATATTTATTAGTATATTTATTGGTACACACTGTGTAGTGTATTGAGAGGGGGCCCCTATTAACTGTTAAATCACCGAACAGCATGCTGGGTACAGCTCGCTCTCACTCAAACAAAAGAGAGACCGGAGATGTTACATTGTAGCAAAGTCGCAGGCTGGGTACAGCTCGCTCCACTACAACACGTTCAACAACAGCTGAAGAAAGAGAGACCAGAGATATCAGATGTTACACTGAAGCAAAGTCTTGTACATTTGCCATTTTGTTTCACTAAACTCAAACATTTCAAGCATCAGCGATGTAACTTAAATACAGTAGATGTTGTGAGATGCGCCTCTTGCAGCGTTGTTCTGACCTGTTTCAAATAGTAGAAAAGGCCAGACTTTTGTGCTTATTTTGGATGTTCTAACAAAAGAAATGCCAAAACCAAGCAACAGGAATAACAAAGTGATAAGTTGTTTTACAATATTTTACTGTTATGAATGTGATGAAGTCGCCGCCATCTTGCAGCGCTTTATATATAGTTTCAAAGCTACATGGCTGCAGCTCAGTCTCTCAAAATAGCATGACATTGACCACAAACCACATGTAATGCAGGTTTTGCTTTCCCTAACATTTTAGCCACAAAAAGCAAAAGACACTGGTGAGACATCACAGGTAAAGTTCTCATAATCACATCATTATCTAGATAACATAGCCAGACGCAGACCACATGCATTAACAGGCAGGCATGGGTCCAGTTTGTAATCATGGAAGGGTAGAGGTAGGTGTGTTTCAGAAAAGGATTTCCATGAGTTGTTTTTAAGATGCTCAAAGTGCATCCCAGGACTTTAAGAGTAACTTAATACCATGTTGAAAAATCAGTGTTTCACTGCCCTCTGGTGCAAAGTTTCAAATGTGTTGCACCTCTGACCACATCCAGCATCACTGATAGGTGTGGTTAGGTGCATGGTGTACTGATACACTTTCGAGTTCACTTCTGTATCACTGCAGCAAGGTGAGAAGTTAAACCACTGGAGGTAAGTAAAAACGCCAACAGCACATGCTAAGTAATGTGAGGAGTGCTCTCTCCTCAGCTAGCATACTGCAGACTTGTTGCTCATTTTGTGTTTAGCTTAGGCTTTTATCATGTGGACAGTAACACAGGCAGTATAGAAAATGGCCATTTGACAATTCAACTTGCGCAACTGATGATTTGACTAGAGACTCACAGATGGATGATTGGAGTCAGTGAGTTTAAGCAGGTAGCCCCCCGTTGGCTGGCTGTACAGAAGAGAGTGTTTGGTGGTAAGTGGAGTTGTAAAGGTTAGCGGGATGACTTCACACACCCTGACACACACCAGAGGAAGCCCAGCACTGCCTTAGGGAGCTGTGAACTCAACTAAAAGAATTTCACTGGTATAGCTTTCAGTGAGAAGCTTTCTACCCTGACAAGGATAAAATTATGTGGGGAATACTGTGTGCACGCACGCACACACACACACACACACACACACACACAGAGTACATGCAGGTATCAGGTATCTATGGCTGGAGAGAAGCTGGCAGGCTGGCTGCTTTTTGGACCTTGGATGCAGAGCAAGGTGACTTCAAGGTGAATCATTAATAAACCATAATACCTCAAATCAGCAGAAACACACACACACACACACACACACACACACACACACACACACACACCTAGTGATGTGTGCCTTCACAAAACAAACATGCACATGATATAGGACTGACATTCTTTCCTATCCTAAAAACTAACAGCAAAACACCATCCCCATGCTACAGCAGACATTGTCTTGGTTGCCATGACTACACTGTAACATGGCAGCAGCAGCTGCAGCAGGGTGCATGGGAGTTGTGTAAGGCTGTATGTTTATGCCTGTGCTGCTTGTGATATTTCAATTTGCCAATATTGATCTCTAAATATAGGCACAATAATTAAAACTGACTTTTCTTTACTTTTTAACTCATTTTCTTCATTACAAGATACACATTTAAAACATCCAGTTAATGTATTCATATAGCCCTTTAGGCCGATCAAGTCTCAGAACTAACTAATAAACACTCAATCACAGAAAATTAAAGTAATGTAGCATGCAAAAATATAAAGCACAGGGAAGCAAACCAACACACAAGGTACACACAGAGCATGTTGGAGAAATTAAGTCAAGTACCTAACGTAGCCAAGACTATCTGACATCACTAACCTTAGAGCCCTTTGATACCAACAACAGCACTGCATCAGAAGATACAGGTGATACAGGTATGATGTTTCTATCTTCACCAATTTAGTTGAGCATGTTAGCATGCTACCATTTGCTAATTAGCACTGAAAACAGTACAAATGAGGCTGACGGGAATGTAAATAGTTTTGCAGGTATTTGGTCCATAAATCAAAATGCTGGACAAACTGAATCTATGGGACATATTTATTAGTATATTTATTGGTACACACTGTGTAGTGTATTGAGAGGGGGCCCCTATTAACTGTTAAATCACCGAACAGCATGCTGGGTACAGCTCGCTCTCACTCAAACAAAAGAGAGACCGGAGATGTTACATTGTAGCAATCCATCTTGCAGCGGTGTTCTGACCCATTGACAGACTTGTGTGCTTATTTTGGATGTTCTAACGAAAGAAATGCCAAAACCAAACAGGAATAACAAGGTGATAAGTTGTTTTACAATATTTTACTGTTATGAATGTGATGAAGTCGCCACCATCTTGCAGCACTTTATATATAGTTTCAAAGCTACATGGCTGCAGCTCAGTCTCTCAAAATAGCATGACATTGACCACAAACCACATGTAATGCAGGTTTTGCTTTCCCTAACATTTTAGCCACAAAAAGCAAAAGACACTGGTGATGGACTCTCAGATTACTGAGATGGGGTTCAACTCCCTGCGGTGTCCTGCTTTATTTTTGTGGCTAATGCTACAGTTTAGATATGAAACTCATGCCAGTACACCAATTGCTGCAGAAATGGGGCTTTACTTCCTGTTTGGCAGCAACACCATGTCTTTTAGAACAAAATATCTTGAGAAGCCTCACTACGTGGCCAAGACATCACAGGTAAAGTTCTCATAATCACATCATTATCTAGATAACATAGCCAGACGCAGACCACATGTTATTAACAGGTAGGCATGGGTCCAGTTTGTAATGCTGGACAAACTGAAATCTTAACCTGACGGTCGCCCTAGAGGGAGGGTCAGGGATCAAAGTTATTACAATTCATCTTCCGGGGACCATGAATGTGTGTACTAAATTTCACAGCAATCCATTCAATAATTGTTGAGATATTTCAATTAAAATCAAAATATCAAGTGTATGGTGGCACTAGAGGAAAAGTCAGTCACCAAAGTCAGCAGAGTTCATCATCTGGGCACCATGACTGTATGTACCAAACTTGTGCCAATCCATCCAGAAGATGTTATATTTAATTATTAAGTGAAAGTTTTGATCTGCTAGTGGCGCCATCCAATAGTAAATAGTAAATTTCATGCTGAACTACAAATGTCAACCTCATGGTGCAAGGGGACAAGTCAGGGGATCACCGAAGTCAGTAGGATTTATCCTCTGGAGCAATGAATGTCTGTACTAAATTCCATGGCAACCCATCTAATAGTTGTTGAGATATTTCAGTCTGGACCAAAGGGGTAGACCGACCGACAGATAGTGCCATCCCTACAGCCAATAGAGCCAGTAAAAATGGCAAAAAGAGAGCAAGAACTCACTGAGGCTACTGATACTCAAGTTACTTACAGGAGTAATCAACAAAGCTCAGGGTTGCTCTATACAACGCTCCATCCCTAATGCTAGTATCTGGAGTTAAAGTGAGATGAGGGGACAGTTTAGTAAAAAAAAGCTCTGCGGTTGATGGGGGGGTGGAGGATGGGTGGTCATGAGGGGACCAGGACATGAGGGGGTTTCACCCACCCACCCCCTTCTAGCAGGAGATAATTGGCTGAGTTTATAGCCTGTCTTGTCTCCAGGTTTGATGTTTGTGCCGGGGCCAAGTTAATTAAATCCCTCTGATTAATCTGCACTGCAGTGAGTTCCTTCTCTAAAAGCAAAGGGGGGAGAAGAAGATTACGAATGCAGTGGAACGGAAAGGCAGACAGACAGACAAACTTCTACTTCCTCCTCAGCCAATGACAGAGCTCAGCTGGAAGTCTCACGCAGCATCCAATCGAGAGCGCTACCATCCAAAACAAAGTGACCAGACTGCATTATTCCACATGAGCAGAGACAGAGATGCTCCAACTACCACCGCTGAGGAGGTCCACGGGATGTCATTTCCTTCTGAAATCTATCAGATGAAGCTGCTGCCAATATCAACAGGAAACAAATATGATTGCTTAAACAAGTTACACTGTTATCAGTTACACAGAATGGATATGAAAATGGATAGGTAGGATGATACTGATCCAAATACTAATCAAAGAAAATGCATGATTGATGTAAGTGGGGCTTGTTGTAAATCTTATCAGTCAATAAAAGTAAGAATGATAAATGCAAATAAAATACACAAATCTCTATTGTTATTATCTATTGTTATGTCAAACAGCTAATTGATAAACTCTGAACTAGCTTATTCACTTAAACTTACGTGATATTAGAGCTAGAGATATTAGAGACAATTATGTTGATAAGTGATTGTCATTTTTCAAGCAAAAATGCCAAATCCTCTGGTTCCACTTTCTCAATTACGAACGTTGCTGCTTTTTGCTGTAAAATATCATTTTAATAGGAATATCTTTAGGTTTGGAGCGCAATTTGCAGACATCACATTGGGCAAGATTTGTGATGGGCCTTATTACACTGCTAAATGAAAAAATAACCAGCAAATTCATCAATAATGAAAATAATTGTTAGTTGCAAATAAGTTTATTTATTCAATAAGTTAACAAATGAATCCGGGTTACTCAGAACTTATCTGAGGGCTAAATTATACTTTCTGCAACAGCAGACCGGGTCAATCTCATGACTGCAGAGTACAGAGCTGGAGTCAGTACTTGGTTAGCCTTGCTTAGCATAAAGACAGCAGGGGGAAACAAAACTGTATCTAGTTTAATCAGTGGTTTGAGGGGGAGTTACATGCTTTTTAACGAACGGCAGCTGAGGTTGCCAGGCAAGAAGCAGAGACTCCAAGAAGAAATAGTCCCACACCTAACTCCCAATAAAACCACAACTTGTGTTTTTTTACACTTCAGTTTTTGCATGGGTTAAACAAAAGAGACATAACGTGTAATTAGTGAGCTTCAGAGGTGCTGCTAGGTGGAATCTGTTACCTTTGGACAGAGCCAGGCTAGCTGTTCCCATCTGATTCCAGTCTTTGTGCTAAGATAAGCTAACTGACTGCTTGCTCCAGCTACATTACTGTACAGACACGGGAGTGGTTTCAATCTTCTCATCTAACTTTGACCAAGAAAACAAATCAATATATTTCACGAAATATTAAATTATTCTTTTAAGTTGGCCAGCTTAAATTGCCAACTCTGTATACAGCATACAGGGCATATAACCAAGACTTCTCTCTACGGTATATCCGCCTTGCCTTTGAAATTAAGCAATATTGTATATTTACATGTAAACATGCATTTTTTAATTAGATTTTTCTTTTTTCAGCAGAGCCACATAGAACATAAATATGACTACCATAGATATGTTGGTGGCCCTAGATGGAACACAAATGTGTACATCCTGGAATCAGAGTATGCTGACACTCCTGTGGCCTCCGGACTAAATGGCCAGAGAGGCTTGTCACGGCATCTACAGGCTCCTGACGGCACATTCAAATTGAAGAAAAGTCTCAAGCAGGCTTACGACTACCAAAATGATACAAGCACAAGCACGTTCATTCATCCCCTCTCGACACACACAGGTCGAGCAGTGGCAGTAAACTGGGCTCAGGTTTTGGGGGTTTTGCCTTTGACTGCAGTGCATTTTTTTCTCTGTTTTTCTTTCTAAAAGCCTGCAGCGAAGTTGGACTGAGCAAAATGGACACGAGAGGTGGAGTAAATGATGTAGTAAGCAGAGGGAGAGCTAAAATATAATGCAGCATCAGAGCATGAAAAATGGTGTGGTGAAATGACTAAGGGGTAGAGAAGACAGGGACAGGAGGAAGAGAGGAGTGAAGGGGAAGGCAGAGAGGAAAAAAGAGGCTGGGGGTGTTTATCATGCTGGGGCTGTAGGAGGCTAGCTGCAGACAGAGCGGCTGGGCCATTTAGAAGCTACTATGTGTTGCAGGAGGAATAATTAGCATGGCAGCCATGGCTGTTTTACAAAATAATAAAATATGAGGAAAGGGACAGCAGAATGAGAAAGTAAAGGAGTTGCATTTTCCTTCATTTCTGGCAAAATGTAGCTTCCCTCAGGGCGAGTGAGGCCTCCAGGCTGCTTCTCTGTGAAGCTGTACTTACTGTGGGCACAGCAGTGCTTAGCTAAATGCTAACGCTAGTATGGCAACATGCTCACAATGACAATGCTAACAAGTGGACGTTTAGCCAATATAATGTTTATCATGTTCACCATCTTAGTTTAGCATGAGCATGCTAACATTTGCCAACTAAACTAAACATGGCAATCCATTCAATAGTTGTCAGGACATTTCATTCAAAACCACAAATGTCACCAAAGAAGTGTTCACCAGATCACCATTATTGGAAGGCTTTATCCCGTGGTAACCATCAGTGTCTGTACAAAATATTGTGCCAGTCCGTCTAGTAGATGGTGAGATATTTTTCAGGATAGGTGACAACTTTGGTGGCCCTAGATGAAAAGCTAGGGGATCACCAAAAACAGTTTGATTCATCCTCACGGGACCATGACTGTCTGTGACTGAGACAGTAATCCATAGATTCATCGAAAATGAAAATGAATTAATCGCAGCCCAAGCAAATGTCTTTGGGACTTAAGCACAACATCAAATGAAATGATGAGGCTCTCAAGGCTGGTCCTGCATTATTACCTCTCTTGTCTACATATGGCAAAATACACATTCAGCCATATTCCTAAATTTGTGTTTTTTAGTGCAGCAACTAATGATTGTTTGCGTTATCTATTAACCTTACGTCCTTGATTAATTCATTAATTATTCGGTCTATAAAATCTCGGAAATCAGTCAAAAATGTCCACCACGGTTAAATTCTAAATTTAAATGAAATATTATTGGTACTGGATTATCATGGGCTGTTTGTTGTTATACTGTCTTTGCATCAGGCACATATCATGCTCTGCTCCATAGTAGCAGCGTTTGATTCTCCTGCTGCTGTCAGGGACGCTAGTGAAGCAGCTCAGTGTAGCAGCTTGCAGCTTGTCAAGGGGCCCCCTGCCTACCACTCAGCCTCAGCTAAGGCCCTGCCCAGATAACTGAACTGAACATTAGCTCTGGGACGGAGAAGGGCGTTAGGACTGCGACTAAGGTCTGTTTTCATTTTTAATTGATTTACTGATTCATTTGACAACTGTCGGACTAATCGTTAAGCCTACTATCTTGAACAAAGATAATCAAATATGCTAAACCCAAGGTGGTAAACCCAAGCCGTGTCATCTGTGTAATCCACAGTTTCCCTGGCCTGGTCTCCTCTTCTAGGCTGTGCATGGAGCAGGATGAACAGCACGCTGCCTCCTGTGTCTTTAAGAAAGCCTCTGTGCCCATGCTGTTACCAGGGCAACTGGTGAACAAACTGCTTCCGAGGCAATTTCCAGTCTAATAATAACTAATCACACTGAATAAAAATTCCCCACAAAGACACTGCCCTTTCCCCAAAGAAAGTGGGGCACGTTCGAGTCGCTGGGATAGTGCTATGATTTTAACAGGCATTCCCATTATGGCACACAGTGCTGGCTCCCCGTGTCCAGCTGCAGCCACAGTGTAAGGGCATTTCACATTCAGATTATTGGCTTGCCATGCAGCACCCTCTCTATGGGGCCTGGTAACCATGGCGACACCACTGACAGTCTAATATGTTAAAATATGTTAATATGAACAATGGTTGGTGTTCACAGTTGAATATGAAAAGTGAAGGTGGGGGTGCATGCAGGTATGATCATCTCTGCTATAACATGATCTTAAATCCCACTCACCATGTCATGTATCAGTACAGCTGATCAGCACCAGATTAATGCACAGGTTTAGCATAGTGCCAGCCTACCCCCCCAAACACACACACACAAAAAATCATTTCCCTCATTTCCCAATACTAATAAGACTATAATAACCTTTTGCAGCATGGCTTTGGCATGTCGAGACAGAGAGGGAAGGAGGGGGGAGAGAGGGAGGATCTGTTGATATGTATGACAATGACGCCCTTTGGAGAGAAAATAGCTGATGCACTCACATAAAAGCCCACAAAAACACACCGGCTCCGATACCTTTAACGTCAACGAAGTCATGGGAGGTTGTCGGACTTACCATTTCGGGATTTAGCCGTGCTAAAATGGCGAAGGTGGACAGTCTGTCACACACGCATTTGGTTCTGAATGAGTCGACTAGCACGGCTTTGCAGCCCCTGGCAGACCAGGATCCCAGCAGAGAGGAGCTGCACAGGAGAAAAACACACACACACACACACACACACAGAGCACAGACAGACACACACACACACGCAGAAGCGATGCGGTGAATATACAGACAGTCCCGGCAAAAGCAAAAGAAAGCGGTTCTGATCCCTCGTTACACCGGCTATTAAATCCACTTTACATCTCCGCCGGTTGCAGGCGAAGGCGCACAGAGAAGTGAACGCGGCGATGAGGAGGCTGTGAGGCGGCGTGCTGCAGCTCTCTGCCTGGACACATTACACCACCACACTGCTGACAGCCCCAAAGATGGATCATTATTATTATTATTATTATTATTATTATTATTATTATTATGTAGCCTAATAGAAATAGTGATAAAGTACTATTAGTAAACTTGCTATATGGTACTAAACATAATTAATACAGCTAATTTATGACTATTACCCATAATTATTATCAGTATTTGTTATAATACCCGTCATTTTTAATAATAATGCCCTTTGTAAGCCGAACAGAAACCGTACAGGGCTACACTAGTTCATGATGTGGCGCAGATGGATGCAGGGAATGGCCTGCTACACACATGCTGACCTGCTCCACTGATCAAGAGTTACAACATTTAAGGCAAAGCCTGAAAACTTACATATACTCATCATGAGAGTTGTGTTTCCATGGTAACTACCAATCACATCTGCTGACAATAGATCATATCATAGTTGAAAAAAAAAAAAAAACCCAGGTGTAATTAATAACAGCTGCATTCAGTTTAGGGTTACCAGTTTCAGGCTACAGTACTGTGCATGTTGGCTCACCCGCACGCCATACTGAGACACTTCGATGGAAAGGAACCATCATTAATGTTACTACTACACCTGTGCTTTCCCTGCGAGTCCAAAAGGTCTATTAAAGAGAGATCTTCATTTCTGCTTTGCTCATAATGTTGTGGGGCAGAAAGGAAAGACGAGCCTTTGGACGTATTCAGTGTCTGCTACTGCTCCTCTGAATGTCTCCGTATGTGTTCTGAACTGTGGAAGCTCATTGCTGCCGAATAATAATGCGATACTAAATCAAAATGAATAATTCAACATTTAGTCATAATTGCATGTATATGATAACATGACTTCATATCTTCATATCTAGTCAAAAGTTTGACTTACTAACTCATAATCAATAGTCAAAATTTTGACTATTTAAGTCAAAATTATGTCTCATAATTTAATTCATTCAATTTAATTGTGAGTGGATTTTGACCAAAATACTTTGGATTATAATAATTTATAACTTTGACTTACATTTTAACATTATCATTAAAACATGGCTGGGCTCCTGACACACAGGGGCCTCACATTACTCCGCATCAGTGCACAGAGAAATCAAGCAAATGGCAGCAACAGGGTACAGACTTAAAATCTCCTCGCACAAATTTACATTCACTTGATTGACTTGAATTTACATCGACGTGATTGAGCGGCACGTGGGTTTTGACTCAAACTTGTACTCCGGCCATGGAATCCAAATGAATTTGCCAGGCACTGACAATAGCAAGCACTTGAAATGTCAGTCATCAAGCTGCTTTTTTGAAAGAAGCTCTGAGAAACCTTTAGACTGAATTCAGGCCTCACATAGATTAATCAAATAAAGGATGAAGCAATGAGCTGATTGTTTATGTGAATGGTGTCTGACTCAGAGAAGTCCATTTCATTCTAACTTTACAATATAACTGACTTCATGGGAGTGTGGCAGGTCTTAAAGTGCAAAGATTTCTGATAGTATTCTGCATTGATTATATCATATCATATCATTATAAGCTAAGCTAGCTAGCACATATCTACAGGCAAACACACAATTCATCATATATGAAGAACAGAGATATCAGATATGATTGTTTTGATCATATAATGATTAAGAACCTATTATGAAAGAACAGACTCATAAAGTAAAGCATTGCAGTTTGTGCTAATATTTACTGTTCAGGAAATACAGACACAAAAGACAGTGTGCCAAACAATGCTAAGCAATACTGATCATGTGGCTGCTGTGACTGTTTGAAGCCATTCGGCTTCTGAAAGGCTTTCAGTGGACGTTGGGATCGCCACCGAAACGTGACGCAGCCATGGCACAGCTGGAACACACTGCAGCCAAGGGCAGCGAACATGAGGGACCACTTCTACACCAAACCCGAGATATGAGGTTCGAAATCATGATTAAATGCAATGAGGTGACAAATTAAAGGAAACAACAGCATAAAGTGTAAGAACAGCTTCAGTGCTCCCTGTCACAGATTCTGTGAGTGTGTGGAGCTCTGGAGGGATGAACAGCAGTCTTCTGAAAGATATTCCTTAGTGTTTTGATGATGGTGGTGGAAAGTGCTGTCTAACACGACGCTCCAAAATCTCCCATAGGCCCCAGAGCTGGTGACTGTGAAGGCCACAGCATGTGATTCACTTCATTTTCATACTCGTCAAAGCATTCAGTGAGCCCTGTGACCTGTATGGAAGACTGCACTTGTCATGTTTCCATTTAGTCGTTTTTTTCCTTGAATTTGTTATCTGTCAAAACCCCAACAACAGCAACGACAAAAAAGGTGATGATGGCAGCAGATTACCAATAATAATTTACAGTCACAACCTCACATAACGTCATAGACGGAAATGTAGACTACACACTGTGTTTGGTTGCGTGTGTGTGTGGTGTTTGTGTGTGTGTTAGCCCCACGAGGTGACTCAGTGCTGACATTAGCACATCACCTCTAACAGAAATCCAATATATTAGGAGGACTCAGTGCAGTTTCTCTGTATGGCTGATGTGATTAGGCCTCTCTGTGAGCCACACAGTGGCCTGCAGACAGTCTTGCCCCACCGTCTAATTGGATAATTTAGGTGCTGGTCCAGCAGCCCTGCATGGAAGAATGTCCTCTGCCAAGAACAGGCCACATGGATGAAAAGCAGTCTGCCAGCACAGAGGAGATATATAAACATGCAGAAAGCTACAAAGGAGGATTCCTGCTTGATGGTCACTGGTCGGGTTACAAAATCATGTTACACTTACAGGGATTATCTGTGATACAACAGAATTCAAAGATTAAGGCTGAATGTGTTGGATCTTGGACAGTTCAGCCAATATCGGAACTTTGGTGACTTGACAAAGCTCGAGTCTTAACATCGGATGAACATTTATACTTTTCATTTAATTAATTTAATTGAATTTGAATTCAAATTGAATTTGAATTCAAATTGAATTTGAATTCAAATTGCCACTGAATCAATTTCACATATATGAATTGAATAGTCATGGGGAGTATGATGCAGCCTGGGAAAATAAGCCTGATAATGTCATCAGGGTTGTCTCAGCTTGGGCTTGAAAAGTACACATTTATAAAAATGAAACCCCGCGTTACAAACTGGGGACATGTCAAGTTGCATTATGGGAATTGTAGGATCCAGGGTTTTTGAAACTTGACCCATATACTAGGGACTTATATCTCAGCCTCTGCTGCTTCAATTTCGACTGCTCTTTAAAAAAAATCTGTCTCCCACATGTCCCCCAACTTTTTAGAAGTGCAGTACCACAATGTTGGAGTTCCCCTTTAAATACAGATTTTTTTACATTTCAACATAACAATATGTGGACATACAGCACACTGCTTATCATCTTTACTGTAAAGATACCAATCAATATATTGACTCACTGTTCCAACCTAAGCTATTTTTAGTGCTTATTTAGAAGAGACCACCTAGCAGCTAAAGCGCCAGATGTTTTCCCCAGGAGCTGGTGGAGACCAAAACAGAGCTAAAAGGGGACTGAATAGTGGACTTACATGTGTCAAGTGGACACAAACATGACTCCAAATGAATGCTAATGTTGCTCGGTGTCTGCAGGCAACTGTTTGCTAGCATGTTTGCCATAACAACTCTATAAGGTGATAATAACCGTTGTGCTTACAGCTTGTTGCGAGGACCCCAAGTGGCAAATGAATGCAGGTTTAAAGAGTCACTAGCCTCTCAGATTCTGCTAGAACCCCTCCCTCCCAGCATTTAAAAAAAATGCAACAGAAGAGTGGGGGGCAATGGTAGCTGCCACCACAGTTGAGGGGGGTCAACATATTTAATAGACCTTGCCTATTTCATGGTTAGGGAGAGGCCAACGAATTCAGCTAAATTGAACTTTCAAATCCAAGCAGACACATGCAAACTAATGTTGAGCAGAAAAAGCAGTTTTTGTACACATTATGTGTTTTGTTGGAAAAATCTGCTGTATTAACATCACATGCCAAGAAGAATCTATGTGATCAGAACCAAATGATTTATAAAGCAATACATTTGCACATCACAGCTGTAATAAAGGCGGATATGTCATGGCCTACAGTCGGTGAGTCTAACCCTTTTTAAATGAGAGGATGCTTTAAGTGCATAGGCAAGGTGGTTCAGCTGGATTGTGACTAGATACTGATACTGATACTGAACACTTTCAGAAATTCTTAAAACTCTGCCACATGATGTTCTGTCTATAGACTTAAGTCAGTCAGATGTAGGATAACATTGTCAGGGCATTCATCAATGTCCTGTGCTCTCAAACAGCTGGTGAGTGCTTTGAATATAAACACACTGGAATGCGTGCAGTCTGTTCCCTGTAATGCAGCCTCTTTCTATTCAGAAGCAGTTGTAAACAAACATGCCCCCTGTCCACTGAACTTCACCTCCTCTTCTATAATTGTATTGCAGTAATTGATGAAAACTCAAGTCTAAAGTGGTCAACTCCAACATCTTTGATGAATTGAGGCAGCTCCTCAACATCAGCACAGACTCTGTAAACTAACTGAGACAGCAGGGTTGATTTGTATGATCAGACGCGAGGCTAGTTAGTGACTGCAGTCTGGTAAACAATGTCTAGCCTACGCACAACAACCTTTCTCCTCTAAATAGATCCGAAAAAATGTCGTTTGACCTGCCCTGCAGTGACTCTTTCAAGTCATGCAAGTTGTATTTGTTTTCTGTTGTGTACACAGAACCACTCAAATCTGTATTTAAAGTTCTCATAGTAAGTGGCCTGCTTTGACAGCTGACAGAATTTATGCCATATCGCAGGGATGTTGTCTGCAAGCAGCACTGACAGCAGCGCGTGGATGATGAGGGGAAGTGGCAAAATTAGTTAATAATGCACAGACTTTAATTCTTTGGTCAAAAACATTAAAAACATCTCCACATCGTGATCCACGTCTGCAAAGCAATGTTTTCAGCCACGGCAAATAAGTCTTGCTTGAAAGATGGTGACTACAAGACAGCAACAATATATGAATTTAGTTTAAGATTACATTCTTGATAACAGGGTCCATTAAAGAATAGGATATGGCTAAGAGTCAGTGGGCTTTGTATAACAATTTCAACACTAATAAGGAATGACGGAAATGTTGATGGGATATATCACAATTTTGGGAATTGGGTGAAATTTGAAAAGTGATGACAAACATAAACACTACTATCAGTTCCCCAGTTCTCTGTGCTAACACTCATTTACCACCTGGTTTTAACTTGTGATCTGTGCCTTGATACGTTATCTGGATATGACATCTGCTCACTGGCCTTTGCATTCACACCTGGTATAAATCAGCGTTCTTATTGTCTCGACTGTGCCTGCACTGTGATTTGATCCCGCTACGAAAATTAGGCAGGCAGAGCTGCCAAACATGACGTGTCTCAGGTCAAGGGAAGGGATGGGTGGTACTCTTCGGGGACCCCTACGGTGTACATACAAGGCTAACGTCACAGATGGAGACAGCCAAAGACATCCCTCGGCCACTTTTAGCCTTGCTAACTAGGCTAATGTTACTTATATTGTATGAAGACGTATGCACATCATAGCGGCCCCTTGAGAGTCTCCCAAATTGATGCTGCTGTATGGGCTCTACTTATTTTTCCTTTGCGGAGAAATGGCTCGTCTGTACACCTGGCTGAGATCTGATCACAATGCGAGCCAGCCCACCAACAGATGAGGTCCAACCGTGTTCCAGGTGCAATGTGTTCTGCTGCATTTACACCTGCACTGCCATGTGTTTTAGTCTTATCCAGATCAAACATCCAGATGCTGATCACATGTTTGCTGACATTGTAAAATGCGACTGGTTTAAAGTTATGTTACCACAGCAACAAATCATCACTGCAGCGAGGCAGCGAGGCACTGCACATGAGGTTAGGTTGCATGGGTAGCGTTCAAAGTAATTTGAACAAATTACATGTTGGTTCTCATTCCTTTGAAAGTCCTACTATGCAATCATTTCTAGCTGTGTAGTCTCTCATCACACACCACCTTCACTTCCTGTCACTTAAAACAGAGTATTTAAATATTTATGGTGAAGGGGCTTCTGTTGGCCTACGGTTTTAGGGAACTGACCGCCACGTTCCGGGTGTGCGTCTGACCGGGGACCTATATTTACATGGTGTTCCCCATCTCTCTTCCCTCATATCCTGTAAAGTCTCTAATATAGGCATAACATTCCCCAAAAATTCTCAGGAAAACTCTTTATAATTAACTACCATGAAGCCTAATGGGAAAGCTGCAGAACATGACAATCTACCAAACACTTTGTGTATTCCTATAAGAGTGTTGTCAGATAATCTCTTGGACTGCACTCCGTCAACGACAGCACACTGATGTCAAATTACATTTAGCTCAAGTATTTATAGTACATCAGGTAAGACATACTGTAAACAATACTAAGTAATAATGTCAGTGTGAGTGACAGTGAGAAAGACAGAAAGAAGCTGCCGATGTTCTTGTTATTGATTTCAGGAGATTGAAGCGTGGTGAAAGTGAAGGCCCCGGCTGTTTCACAGCTCTTATCAACATGACAAGGACACCTCCTCAGATTCCAATTTCTCTCCCAAACTTTAACTCATTAATCATAGCTGCTGTCCAAGATGAATTTTAATTTTGCATAGAACATGTCTCCCCCAGCCCAACCCCCAAACCCCACACCCAAACACCAAGAGATTAGATTCTTTGTCCTTGCTATGTTTCTGTCATTGTCTCTCCTATTATGTTGTCTCTTATGCTTGCTGATGGTGATGACATCCCAGAGGTGATCAAGGTCAACATCATCAAAAACACATAAAACTTTCATAATCTATCATGTTAACATTTTCATTAAAACTGCTTTAGACACGGTTTGAACTGATATTAGACTTTTGGCACAAACAAATAAAGGCTGGTCGATAAGAAAGGCTGGCTAAAAACCACTTAGGGCAGTGAAACTGCCTCTGCTATAATGACTCACATGGTAAATTTAATGTACATTTCCACAGCACTATCTCCATACGTAGGCTACCAGTCATGTAACAGTCATGTCAAACTCACCATCTGCTGCTCTAAATTTCAACTACTGCATTCCAATCACTGCTGCTATACTGTTTTTGCAATCCGTGTTAAGCTACTGTCTCTGAATCTCAACACTTCCTTCAGCTATTAATGCGAATTGTGATGAGTTTGCATTAACAGCCGTAATTAAAGACTAATAACAGCAAATTAAAACAGGAGCAGTTCAGAAATGATAAACTATACTTGAAATGAGTAATAAAGGCTTGTTTATGGGGATTTCACTGAGTAAAATAACTGTTCTACTTTCCGATCACTGTTAAGCTTCTGTGAATGAACCTCAATACTTCCTGCAGCTATTTACAACAAAAGCCTACCTGCAAAGGAAAGGATTATACCTTTTGAGCCACTAGACCAGTGGTTCCCAAAGTGGGTGCACCCCGGGGGGCCTTGAGGACGGGCCAAGGGTACAGCATGATCATATCATTGGTATTAATTGTGCATTTTTAATCATGTTTCACCACGTTAGAAAAATTGGCGACATTTACATTAACTATGTTTTATATTATGTTTTCAAACAAATCAAAAATGGAGGAAAAAGCAATAAATGGCTGCAACCTTTTTTGCTTTGTTTGTCCTTGTACACCTTAAATAAAAGTTCATTTAAATTTTAATATATTTAAACACATTTAACATATTAACGTATTTAACTGTATTAAATCGGCAGAGCACCTGTTGGGTTTTACTCTGAGTGATTGAAAATGGACCTTTATTATTTAACTTAATATTGCTATATTATATATTTATATTATTAATGTAATATAATATAATAACTAATCTAAAATTGTTAAACTCAAAAAGCATCTGTGTACATGCATACTGGGGGTAGGGTGGCTCGGGGTGCCATGACAAAGTAAAATTTCCTTTAAAGCGGTGTTCTAAAAAAGTTTGGAAACCACTGCACTAGACAGCTTTTAATGAGTTATATCTGTGCAGGAAGTGTTGAGCTTCATGTATGGAAAAAACAGTAGAACCAAACAAAACAGTATTCCTTTAATGTAAGCCTTCAAATAAAGGCCTGGTTCTCTTTGCAGTTGAGGTAAATAAAGCCTCCCGGTAGCCATTAAGTATGAATGAATGTGGACATTTTGAAGCTACATTTATACTTTTTAAGTGCTAGGGCAGGCTGTCATATTAACATTTATTCAGTTTCTCAATATTTTCCCAAATCACCTCAGTATGGTTCACTCTTTGTCTTGGCACATATAGACCTGGAGCTATATGTGCCAAACAAACCTTCTTTTAATCCCTTGACTGAGGCGATGAATGTTCTGCTCTTCGTCTCTGTAACACAAGTGTAGGCACCCATCTAAATGCAAATGTCCAAACCTGCACTGCAATAAGACTGCAAAATGTTTGCCTCTTTCTTTCTCCCTCTCTCTTTCCCTCAGTCAGTGCTCATGCTCTAACATGCTCACACTATTTTCTTGTCTTAAACAAATAGGGCACTTAAGAGCAAGGAGCAAATGAGCAGTGCTTTGAATCTGGCCACAGAAGCAGTAAAACGTAACTGTTTAGTATGTATCTGTTACTCCTTTTCTATCCTGCCATGCTCACCACTCTCTCTCTCTCTTTGTCTCTCTCTCTCAGTAGACTCTGAACTGCTCTCTATCGTACATGTTGATGTGTGTGCGTGGGCTGGGAGGGGGAGGAAAGCTGTGAGCGACACTTTTAATTTTCCACATGCTGCATCAGTGTCGTAGCAGTGATAGCGTGGGGTTAGCGCTTTCTCCGACAAGAGCTGCGGAGCTGTCCAACACACTCAGCACCTTTCACTGGGGAGCAGTGCACTGACTTTGTCAAGATACAAAAACACTGTGGCCAGTCATGGAGCTTTCAGAGGGAACATGGTGTCTCTAAAACATCCACTTGGAGTACCAGGAACTACTGTACCTCATGTGCTATAGTTGCAAGTTTGACTAATTGTCTGTGGGGGGAATTGACCATGAGACAATTTGAAGAGGTGATGTTAATTAACCCTAAAATAAAAAACTGAAAACGGGCCATTGTTTGCCATAAAAATGTACAAAACGAGTCTGAGGCTCAGCTAGTGGCCCTTAAAGGTTGCAATGGAAAATAAGTTCAGTTTCCATCTAAATTTATTGCAAATCTTAAGAGAGACCAAAATGCCAGTAGATTGGCTGAGTAGTACTACTTCACAAATGCAGGTATCAAAAGTTTAATCTTTTGAAGAATTTCCATAAAATCGACAAAGGAAAATGTGGGTTAATGCGTGTTTCCATCCACTGTTTTGTGAATATTAGGAGTTAGGCATATCAAGATAAATAGCTGGTGGTGCTAATTCTCCAGTCGTGTGCCATTAAATAATTGCAGAAGAAAAAGGGCGCAACAAGACATGTAATTCAAAGAGCACCAGTCAAACCTCAAACAATGGCAAACAATGTAGAAAACGTGATGGAAATATGACATTTAAGTTTGTCATGTATTAATTTGTGTCCTCATTGCTCCACACTGATCAGATGTTTTCGTGTGCCACAATATTTCATCTCTTCAGTGGAGCAGAGGCTTCAGTGGAAATTCAAGTCACATGGTTCAGGTATGCCACGTTTTTGCAATATTTCAGCCTTTTTTTTTTTTATTTCCAGCATTTTTTTATGTGCAAATTGAAAATGTGCCTAAAAACAGTTGGACGGAAACGCATTTATAGTGATAGAAGTATATAGTTTTTAATATTCTTAGATTTTAGTCAGTAGAAGGGAAAAATGTTTTTGTTAGTTCTGAAAATGGAACTAGAGTTCATGGGGTCATGGAAGACAATGGGGGTTGTCTTCTGGGGAGCATGAATGTTCTCAGCAAATGTATTGGTAATATGCCAGTTAGACTTTGATATTTTCTGTGTACCAGTGGAAGCTTTGGTTTGATGGTGGCAGGGTCACCAAATGCATTGAGGTTCATCCTCTGGGGAATGCACATTTCATAATAATCTGGTGATAAGTTTCTTACAGTATTTTGCTTTGGACCTAAGTGTCAGACAGATGGTTGGATGGGTAGTAATGTCACTGAATATTATCTACTGGCAGTATTAGAGGGGTACTCCAACGTACTGCACTTACAGGATTCACAAAAGATTTTTAAAAAAGGGGCAGTAGAGGCTGCAATATCCTGATTCTTAATTCCTAGTATGGGGCAAGCTCCCAAAATGCTGCATCCTACATTTCCCATAATACAATCAATAGTATCTCAGATCACCTTAAAAACAGTCATATCAATCCAGGTCACATTAGCAGGTTAGGGTGCAAGCACGGTCAGATGACAAATCAGTAATATAGTTGATCTTACCTGTCGCTCTCGTCCCAGGATATACAGGTCTGGTTAGTGGTGCCCTAATGGATGGGCAACAGAAGAAAATGCATGAGTACCAGTAGCAGAACATAATATCACAATAGCTTGATATCTGAAATTGCTTCAAAACAAAAGTCACTTACGTTGTACAGGTGAGAGAACTCCACTACAACTGGAGCAGAGAGGGATGGAGGAGTGGGCTTGATGGTCACTGATAAAACCTTGGAGTTGAGGACTGTGCTGTTTCTAGAGGGACAAAGAAAAACAACAGTGGCTAATCTGTACTTAGCCACAGTGGTGTTTTGAGCTAAATGTTAGCTTGAGCTGACAATTAAAATGATAATTAAAACTTTGACCTGCTTGGAATAAACAACATTGTTAGGATTTATTCCATGAGGACCTTAACTGTACCCAATTTTATAACAATCCATACAATAATTGTCGTAACATTTGACTCTAAGCCAAAAATGTCAACCTGCCAGTGGTGTTAGCTCAAAACTTACAAAAACAAAATCACTATGATTCATAATTTGACTAACGAGGCTAAACATTTTGGAATAACAGGTTGAGGAAGACTTTTTATTGCAAACAATGTCATCCATAGAAGATCCTATAAAAGGCAACGTGTCCCACAAGTGAGAAGGACATATTGACATTGCTCTTACTTTAGTAAAGGTCACACACCTGTCACAAAATGTTCATTTTGCATTTCATTAGAGCCACTTTGAACAATAACAGTTCATGTCCAGTGTGCTTATAAATAAGTATCAAAATCACATGAGCCTCAATTGCTTAATCAACGATACAATATTTACCAGATTACTGCCTCTGAGCTCACCAGAATCTTTGTGCTCTGCTTCAGAGCAAACATTTAATCCTACCTGCTAAATAAACCCTAAAGCGTCTAAGGGTTTTTTCTAGCATCTGTAGCAGTTTGCATTGTTTTTCAATAGCTTATCTTTTGAAATCATTTTGGGGGCATTCTATTTTACATTCTCCCTGCCTGTTTAGTATGTATTGCAATTTCTGCTTTTCATAGGTACAATCAATCATGTGGAATGAGACAATCGGAGAAAAAAAAGTGAATTGCTACTGGAAGGACTGACACCAAAAGCTTCCATCTGGCCAAAAGTGTTCAACAGCCCATGCTCCATTTTCCAGTTCCTCACACCATCACTGTATCCTCTACGCACAATCGCCCTCTCCCCATCCAAAAACACAATCAGTCAACTTAAATGTTAGTGTCATCTAGACTCTCGCCTCATACTTATCTACTTTTCCTTGAGGGGGGAATCAAATGCAGAAAAGGAGAGGAGACAAGGATGAAAGGAAAAAAAAAGAAGAGTGAAGAGGAGCTGAGAAATATGGAGAGCAGTAGCAATCCAAAGATTCAGAACAAACGTGGGAGGACTGGGGAGAGTGAGGGTCTGCTTCATTTCCCTGTTTCCTTATGTTACCAGTTCATTGGGTGCTTTTACTACATTATCATAATGGAGATACCACCGCAACCACAGCCATAGATAGCAGGCTGTTAACAAGCTGTGCAGGCTGCACACACAACCTGCAACACACACACACACAAACACATGTAATTACACAAAGCTACATGTACACTGTTGTGTTAAAATGTATGTTTATCATCATGCAAGCAGATAAGGCCATTGACTGCTAGTGTGCTGCTGTTTCTGCATCAAATCCTTGTTTTCACTGGAAACATTCGCTGCTGTAAAATGTGTAGCCGGTTTAATAAAGGACGTTGTAAACATTCTAATATTGTATAATCATTGTTGTCAGTCAACTGGTGTGTGATCTATGTGACTAAAATACTTTCACTTTTAAACCAATTGGATGTTTTTTTCATCAAAAAGATCACCAAAGCTGTTCTCATTGGATTATTAGGCGTAAGAATCCTCCTCCATCCTGGTTTGATAGTGCTGCCTTTCAGTTAAGTTTCAAGGACCGTCCTTGACTGGAGAAATTCTAAGCCGACTAAAGGTTCAGTGGATAGCATTGACTAATCCAGTAGCTGTTTCTGCATTGAGTGTCAGCTGACTATAATTTTCTCCTTCCACAGCTTCAGTCATTTGTTCAAATGACAAAAAATGACATGTGTTTGTAGGTTTAATTGACAAAGACCTCTAGTGGCTGTGTGAACTGGGCCTGTTTTATGTCACGTGCAAAGGCGGAACTGGCCTGACGGAGGTCAGGGTGGATGGACGGGTTGGCAAATTGTGTGACTTTCACACAGGAGTTAAAGATTTTGCTTCCCCTTTCTTACCAACAGTCAATGTTTGTTTCTTTCAACCATGACCATGATCCATCCCAACTAATTTCTCATTTCAGCCCTAACTTATCTTTTTTGTAGAAACTATATCGTACCACTGTTTCCTTCTGTTCTCCCCAAATTATAAACAAAATATTGTTATTTAGATGGGAGGACTGTCCATCTGTTCGTCCACTAGCTCTCTGTCCCTTTATCTGAGTCTAAAGGCTTTCAGTACCTACTTATTCTTAACCATGACATTTACATACTAAAATGCAGCACAGGGATAAATCTCTATACATATACTGTATAAAAGTCTGTGTCAACTTGAAGACACAACCAGCAGTCCAACTGTCTTTGAACAGATTAAGGCTGCAAGTCTGCAGCGATGCTAGTGGCTCTGTGGGGCTGTACTTAGGCACAGTGTTGCTGTGAGCTAAATGCTAACGTCAGCATGCTAACATGCTCACAGTGCTAATGCTAACATGCTGATGTTTAGCAGGTATAATGTTTACCATGTTCATCTTAGTCCAGCATGTTAGGATTTTAATTAGCATTGAAAGTACAGCTGAGGTTGATGGGAATGTTTTGTAGGTCATAAACCAAAGTATAAGTGAAAGTCAGGGATCTCTGAAGTTATTAATATTCATCCTGAGGGAGACATAAATGTCTGTCCAAAATCTCATGGCAATTCATCTCATTGTTGTTGAAGCACTTCACTTAAAACCATAAATGTCAAGCTGCTGTCGGTGCTAGATGAAAGGCATCATCAGAGTCAGTAGGATTCATCCTCTGGGAACCATGACTGTCTGTGCAAAATTTCATGACAATCCATCCAATAGTTGTTGAAATATTTCTGTCTGGACCAAAGGGATGGAGCGACTGATTGATCAAATCCAAAGAACCATGCCACTAGGACGTATAGAATATTTCCATATGATTGAACCTACTTCATCTAACGATAGCATACAGTTCCATATAGTCAAGTGTTGCTGACACCAAAAATAACAGGAGCATTGTTGAAAAATATGTTCTGGTATATTCCTGTTAAGTATGTGTAATCTGAAACAAATATATTGAGCGTAAAAGTTATTCTTCAAGAGTAGTTTGACACAATAATCTTAATTCAGGGTCCACTTACTAGTTTTTTTCCAAGCTTTCATGGTCTGCTCACATTCTCCATGAACAAACTGCATCCATTGAAAGTTATGGAAAAGCTAGTGTGTAGTCCTTAATCTAATTAGTTTTTTTTTTTTTTTTTTTGAAGAATCCTAAATCTGATCCATTCTGTTACATTTCTGTAAAATATTCCTCGTCGTCCAGTGGCCTGGTGCTCGGGTGCCCTGAACCAAACTGTAAAATACATTTGGTTACATTCATTTAAGCTCATTTATCAAATTCCCCGTCTTCCCAGTCTGAATACACCTCTCAAAATTCCCCTGATGTTGACTGAGTTTCATGACCAGAAGGAAACCTGGTTAACAATCAACAAAGCTTCTAATCTTTCAGCTGCAGTTGTAAAGCAGTCAGCAGTCTTACCTCTGCAGAGTCAGAATGCTGCCCAGGTTTCTATACAAAACGATGCCGGTTACAAACGTCGAGGACTCATCTGAATCTGTGTTGGGAAAGAAGCAAAGGTACACACACAGAAAGCAGGGAGGTCAGAGTCAAATAAAAAAAGGAGTGTTTAGAGGAGTGCTCGGAGAGACTGAATGGTTCAGTCTCTGTTAGTACAGTGGCCTGCTTTAGAGGAGAATGCAGGTCAGCCATGCTGCCTCCACTCCTCCAGTCCCCAAGAGCTCTTTACACTGAAGCTGGCCTACATGACTAGTCAGCTATAAACGTTGTCTCTTACATTGCTTTACAGTCACACACACACACACACACACACACACACACACACACACACACACACACACACACACACACACACGCGCACAAGTGGTACTGCTAATTTCCATAATCTCCATAGTGGCTGATAGTAGCAGCACAGCCTGACACTGTCCTCACCCTGGGAAAACAAAACAGTGTTTGACTAAATTTTACTTCAGCAAGTGGAGGAGTAAAGAAAGTTTGGCCTGGCTGAAAAGTCTCTGAGCGCTCAGCTGTTCATGTCCGGTTTGGAGTATATTTCTCTGTATCTCTCGCTATAAAATGCACTGGATGCAAAACACCGGACTGCACTGAACGGATCTGAATCTTGACCTGCGGAACAGTCCAATATGAATGTAATTCCTATATACTAGCCTAGAATCACACATGTATCAACTGCAAGGGGCAGCAAACATAGCTTGAGTGGCTACTCTGTCAAACTGTGGTATGTATGAGTCATAAATTAGATTTCTTAAATAAAGAAGACTGAAGGGGACAGTCATCAGCGTCATGCCACATAGTAGTACTGAACTCATGATCAAAATACACATCATCATACACACATCATCATCACGTCCAGCACATACAATTTGAATCCTGTGTAGAAACAACAGTTACTGTACTATAAAATACATATTTTATATATATATATATAGACATAGTGATTACAACTAAAATGCAATTACAGATGTAGCATGATCAACCAATCCTGATGAACATTTTGGATCTTTATTAATGAAAAGAATTTGGCTTTCCTGAAAGCTGGCTTCTAAGTCATAAACCAGGGCTGTCTCGAGAGCTGATAAGCGGCAGCCTCCTCTGTCTCATGACCTTTGCCGGACTCAGGTCACTAATGGAAGGCTGAATGACAATCTCGCGATTTCTTGCGATCTGCGAAGGCTCACAAGCATGAACAGCCAAAGCCAGTCTAGTGAATTACCACCTGCTCCCCCTGACCAGAGCATGACACAACCTGACACCACCCTCTCTTCAGGAACATCTCACGATCTCAGACTGAAGGAATAACCCCCCCCCCCTGCGCTCTGAAGAGAGGGAAGACAAGCAGACAGACACAAGACATTCCAGATATAACTTGTGTGATTTATTTTTTATTTTACTATTTAATTTACTGTTACAGATTTAAGTATGGATAACCTATATGTGTGTGGTCATAAGAGCAGATGTAGTAACATATATTAGGCCATTTAATTGACACTGTATGTTAATTACTTAGGTTATAAGTGGACAATATCATAATTTTATTCATAAAGCGTGTGGCGCCTTCCAGCAACTGAAAGACAAAGCTTTAACATGGGAGAATTCAACTTCAAACTTTACCGTTAGATGTGGTGGGAGGGGGCTGAACGTTCGCGCCTGGGACACAAACAACCCTCTTACAGAGGACTTTAAGACCAGTATAAACCTTTGACACTCTGATTCTTACGTCTCGTCTCCGCTGCTCTCCAGGACCTCAACAATGGAAACCCGGGGGAGGGGGTGCGGCAGCGCCTGACTGAATCCTGAGGCCCACGGGCCTTAACTGCCACGCAGAAAGGCGCACAGATTTTGGAAAAATACAGATATCCAACAACTCCGAAAGAAAGAAACCTGCAAAAAGGAGGCTGCATTGCTGAGATCTAACAAGACAAAGTTAGAACCGCAGAAACCTTGAACTTTACGCAGCAGCCGCACTGTGCAGAGGAGGAGAAATAGAGACAGACAGAAAGACGGAGAGACTCAAAGACTTAACTCTTAAAGGAGGAAACTTTATTAGCAAATTTAAATTCCTGATACCAGATTAAAGAAGTTGCAGCACCGGAGTCCTAAAGAGGACCGTAACAAACTTTAAGCTCAGCCAAATGCTGGCAGACGCTCACACCGCACTGCCATCACAACCGAACCTCATCAGCCTGCTTATGGAGGAAGAGATCCGACCATAAAGGTACCAGAGCTGCCACGTCAGTGACTGAGGCTGCGGCAGCAAGACCTACCGTCCAAGAGGGCACTGATCTGGTCTTCCAAGATGAGCAAAGCAACAACATGATCACATTAGCAATTATGTTTAATAGTTATAATAGTGATAGTAGTGTTTTATGTTTGTAATGGTTAGAAATGTTTCTATAATAAATATTGCCACTTTCAGTTTCAGATATTTAATATAATGTTAAATATATAATGGTAATGTTTTCATGTCTTAGGTAAAATAGGACATGATATTGTATGATAGTGGATGCTTTTTCTCCATAAACGAGTGGCGTAAAACCTAAAATACACTCTCGCTGCTCTCTGAAACATTAATTAAGGATTAATCACCCATTTATTAATGTCAGATAGGACATATATACGTTCTAAATAGATCTGTATACTGTATTCACTATAGACACTTGTTATGAGGGGATTCTTGGTCCAGGTCTGTACAGCAGGGCATTTATTGGCTGATATTGATCTGTGCATCTCTACATGTGGCTGCAGCTCTCTGTGGGTGAGCTCCCCCTGCTGCAGTTAACGGACAACAGAGCGGTGCCAGCATTGGAATACATTTGTCAAAACTTGACTGCTGGACTACATGAAGACACAGACGAGCCCGGGGCGAGGAGAAGCCTTCTCTTTCCGGCTGCAGTGTCAAAGGCGGAAAAAACACAACTCCATCTGCCGGGCCATCTGAAGACATCCAGCTCTTCTGCTCCAGCACACTACATAGCAGCCTGAGAGCACGTAGCAGTGTGCCAGGCAGCGGGCGGAGGCTGTAGCTCCCAGGCAACAGCTGAGCTCCCATGGGCATCGGGGGGAACCGACCAAGTCGTCCGTGCGTGTGTGTGCGTGTGTGTGTGTGTGTTTGAGGGGGTGAAGTATCATGTGTCCTGCTCATCCACTCTTTGGCTGGCCCATCCAATATGCTCAGCCAGATTGTCTGTGCCCAACAAGAGCAAGCCTGGAGGGACTTTAACCAGTGATTCAATAAGTCATGTGTCTGTGTGCGAGACCTGAAACAGTTCATAGCCAACTATCTGTCCATATACATTTGTTTGTATGATGTATGAACTGAATATTTGTTTGCATGTGTTGGAGTGTGAATACGCACATGCATGTAGTCATGCATAAGCCTCTTTACTCATATGGTGCCACTTACTGTATGTAATGAGCAGGCAAAGCTACATTTCATGAAATAAGCATGAACTCTGAAATACATTCTATGGCTCAGTCTAATTCCTGCTTCAACACAACTCAGCTTGCACGGAGGGTTTGCCATATTGGGGGCTCTTCTCAACCATTTAGTGGTGAGAGGAAGTGGACTTGTAAACCCTTTAAGAGCGAGTGTGCACTTGTGCTTACCTAATATACTCCATTACCTCTTGACAGTAACACATATGCCAAGAATGGAGTAAACATCATAAAAATTTGACTTATTTTCTTGCTACTCTGTCAGATATCATTTTGATCATGCACATGAACTTTTGCTGTATTTTGCACTGCCTTTTAATGGAGGCTTTAAACAACAACGACAGAATGTGAGGTGACGTTAAAGCTAAAAATAAGGAAAATATTACTTTGTCTCTAAATTCATTTGAATTGTATTATTAGATATTCATGCACAATAATGCTCTGTTTACTTTAGCGCATGATATAACACAGCATCTGGGCAAACAAGGTGTCTGTTAGCATCTTTGGTGACTGCTGCTTCCTGCTCATTGCACTTTTCCTATAGAGCAGGTTTAGACTGTACTCTTTATAATATTATTTACAGAGACCCAACAATTCCCACCATGAGCAAGCACTTGGTGACAGTGGCAAGGAAAAACTTCCTTTTAACAGGCAAAAACCTTGGACAGAACCAGACTCAGTTGTGGGCGGCCATCTGCCGCTGCCGGTTGGGTTGAGAGAGAGAGAGAGCAGAAGGAAAGAGAGCATACAGTAGCACAATGCAAATAATGATAGGAACAATAATAATAATAATAATAATAATAATAATAATAATAATAATAATAATAATAATGATGATGTTAATAATAATTAATAAAAATAAAGTTCAGAAGCTTTAAACAAAACACATTCCTCTCTGTTGCCTACAGACCATTTTTAAAATATATTTAATTTGAAGATAAAGGCTTATTTCAGAACATTTATGGGGTTGAGGTGAGGAGGGACAAATCAATCAGTCAAGTGTAAACAAGGCATCAGAGAGCCGTTTTAATCCATGTAAGCAAGTCCAAGCTGTATGCATAAGGAGGGCTGGCTGCTGGTGTGACATTGCCACCGTGGAGACACATCTCCCAGCTGGGGAGGAAATTGTCTCTAATTGCTCCTGATTGGCTCCTGTTGACTCCTGATTAGGAGTGACGGCCTCATTAGCATGCTAGCAGTAGCTACAGGGCTGTCTTTAATGGTCGAAAACATCCCGACTGACAAATAACCCTAGCGCTAATGAAATCTGTGTACCTAGCACCTGCCTGCAGTGAGGAGTCTCGCTCAGCTGGTACTGTTCTTAATAATGTTCTAAACCCATGATGCATAAACACAAATATGCCTCCCCACCCACCAAAATTAATATTGATAGTGGATGATGCTGGAAACTCCAGATTATATTCAATGACAATGTTTTTGAATGTTTACCACAGATAGTTTTTAATCTTTTTTTTACTACAATATTGATGCATGGCAACTAGAGTATGGCCGAAGGTAAGGCAACTAGAACACTAATAGTTAAATATTATAATATTATATAATTATATAATCATACCATGAACCCTCTCCTCAGCATTAAAGCTGACGACATTATACACCTCACACTCCAGCCTCCACTCATGTAACACTGCTGAGTCATTTGAATGGAGAGTTCCCCAACATTATCATTTTCCTTAGGGAGACTCAACCAAATCGCAACAACTTTCAACTCTAGTCGACATCAGCAGTGATCCAGGCACTGTACCAGACTGTTGTGATGAAGAGGGAGCTGAGCCTGAAGGTAAAGCTCTTGATTTACCTCACCTATGGTCACAAGGTTCGGGAAGGGACTGAAATTCGACTGTGGATACAAGCGGCTGAAATTAGTTTCTTTGCACCCCTCCCTGTGGCGGTGTTCTGGGCACATTTGCCAAGTAAGAATGGTTTTGAGAAGGTTCCGACCCCTTGAATAAGGGCACACATGCACAGGAATATACTGTGTACAGTATCTGGCCTGTGCAATCTGATGGATAAAATATGAACATCCTGTATACAAACTAAAAATATTCTTATGTGTTTTTCTTGATGTTCTACTACTTTTTATCTGTATTTATATTCTTTTTTCTTTCAGTATGCTCTATTATAACTTTACACACATACACTCAGCCACTTTATTAATGCAATCCAATACAACAGCTCAGCCATGTATTCTAGCTTTAGAAAGCCTGTAACGTTCACATTTTGGTGACATTGTAAATTGTAAATTCAATTATATGTTATTATTGAGGTCATAGTTAAAGGTAGTGTTGTACTGGACTACATTGCACTGAAAGGTGTTTCCATTATTTTGTCCTCCCTCTTAACATACATGGGGGGGGGGGGTCAGACTATTAGAAACACCTCTCAACATAATACAGTCTAGTATAGTCTAGTCTAGTACAGGGTAAATAAGTTCATTATTGATTAATCAATACATAATTCAGTCTATAAATTAATATATGTTGAATATTATGGCAGATGCCTATCAAAAGTTACCAGAGACCAAAAAACTACAGATATTCAATTCACAATGACATGAAATGGAATGAAATCCTCATATTTTTTCACTTTTCATTTACATTTTGAGACACATTCTGGTTCTTGTATTCTCAGTTTGTCCCTGCTGTAAGACCACAGAGCTGTATAATTCCCTTTGTCTGTAAGCAACAAATAATTACAGAAATGCTCCTGTTTGCAATTTAGTGCCATCAAATTATTAAGGCAAATGGACTTTGTATTAACATTTTATGAAACTTACTCTGGCCTTATTGAAGACAATGTGCCTTTTTTGTTGAACAGCGGGCGATGAAAAATGATTTTATTATTCTCCTGCATGTTTTATTTTCAACATTAAATACAACCATCTCTGCGTGCATTTGTATGAGCAGAGCACTTTTCTTTGCAGATTAATGGCAGTAAACTGTTTTATAAATCAACTGCTGTTCCCTATTTCTGCTTTTTTTGTATTGACGGCCCCTTCCCAACCAAACACACACACACACACACACACACACACACAGATTCAAGCACACGTTCGTGAATTCTCAAACAGAAGGCAGACAGGCCTGCTGTAATCAGTATTTGGGCAACATGTTTTTCTCTCAAAAGACACATTTATAAATCATCCAAGAGACTCATTATCTTGTCAAATATTGAACAAGATAATGAATTTGATGCCCACAGAATAACCTGTTATCACTCTTTCCTGGTTCCAGTTACTTGCTCAGTGACTTCCAGTACACTTCCATCCAGTGTTACTTCTGTATGTCCTCTCAGTGGGTTGGGATGCAGATGTGAGGTGTGTTAATGAGGTGTGTTACAGCTCTCACCTGGCTTGCCGGTCGACAGAATGTTCTTGGGGATGGTGACTCTGTCCTCGGAGCTGCGGGCCCAGTCCACCATGCCCCTCCAGCCTTTCATAGGGAAGCTGATGTCTGCATGACCCACCACCGGACGCTTGTGGATGCTCAAAACTGTAACAGAGAAATGGCGACGACTGAAACTTTTACACCTCATTTTTACTTCATATTTTACGTACTTTATTTAATTAATATTTCCATTCTGTTTCTCCAGATTTGTGATTGTACTTCTGCAACTTCTGTCCACACACTGCACCTAGTGCATGTCTGTCCATCTTGTAAGAGGGATCTCTCCTCTGAGGTGTCTCCTCTATGTTTTTCTCTACTAAAGGCCCTGAAAACGTACCCTCTCAGCTTCTTACTATGATTGACGGGTCTCACATGAACACACTATTTTCTGCCGAAGTTAGAACAGGTATGGTTATTTCACGATTTCAGTATTTGTGTTTTTCTCCTTGCTCTTCTCTGTGGTTTAAAGTGGACGGAGCTCATTTGGAAAAAGGCAATGTAAGCTGGAGCTTTGGGGGACCATGGAGTTCTGGGCCCCAGGGCAGTTTCTCGGTTAGCCCGGCTGGTGTTCCAGCCTTGAATGTCAGATATTACTACCAAGGAATGCTAAGTTTGATTTAGTATTCAGTAATTGGTCAGTCAGCAGTGACTTTCTGTCTTTCTTTCTGCTTTCCGTCGGTCTGTTCAGATAAGGTGCATGTATGTGGGCTAGCGTGTGCTAACAGAAGACCATGGATGCAGGTGTTTTGATACGTGTCATGCACTGTCGATGTGTCTGTTGTTCTATTTCATGCCAATGAAGCGGTTCACCTTTAAAGACCTTTAAAGTACAAAAGATCACTTTATTGATTCTAATCTTTCTCCTTGGAAAATTAATAAAAATGCATTTAAATAAAAGAATAGCTAAATAGTCAAAATAGAAAAATAAATAAATAACCACTTAGCAGTTGAAGTTCAAGTCTGGTGAATTCTCACATCCTATTCAACTTGACTACTTTGATGAGTTTGGAGGAAGAACTCTGCTCTAACTATATGCTGGCAGATGATGGAGCGTTCCTGTGCGTGGCTTTGCTTATGTTTAAGGTGTGGGAGGGAAGAGGAGGTCAGCCCCCCGGCAGGTACGCTGCTGGTGTGGGCGGCTATCTGGCTCCAGACAGCGAGGTGGCACCGCTATAAACAGGACCTCTCATCTGGCCTCAATTCCCACATACTCTCCTTTGACTCAACTCAAACTCTGCCTCGTTTTCATCTGGAGGTCACAGAGAGCAGCAGAGCCTCTGTGATGACTGCACTACATTATTCTTTCCCCTATTTGAGAAATATTGAGTGTTTACAGTCACTGGGCAATGGAAGAAGGCCACAGGTAGCTGTGAATGTGGATTTAGACTCCCATGACACACCTGCCCTGGTGCTAACGATGACTTTGTTCTCTTGATGTAGATACTGAGGAACAGAAATAAAATGCTACAGAACAGGAATTTACATAGATTCTTTGCTGGGGGATCAAATGATGCATGTTGCTATAGATACCATACAGTACTTATACTAGCTGTACGACTTACCACCGTTATTTAAATGCTTTGTTGTATTTCTAACCTGACAACAACAATAGAAACTTTAGATAAGTTGAGGCTGTCAAACACACTGTGTGCAAATGTTTATTAAAGTTCTGCTCCATTTTTATGAAGGTCAATCTGAGCTTTCAGTTTCTTTCGTAAAATAAATGATAATTCAACTTCTGAAGACTTGTTATTTACAATGAATTAGATTGGATTTTTGAGGCAGATACGAGGATCCCTGATTTGGTAATTCAAGACCCAGTAAAGGATGATTGTGACCAAGATATGTACTGTGCAATATATTTTACAGTTAACATAACACTAACAAATATAATAATACAATTTAAAAAGTCCAGTTTACAGGAAATTAACACAAATACAACAAAACATATAAAGCTGGTATATTGAGATGTAAGCATTCTATATAACAAACAAAAAACTATATAATGAACTATAACTAATAATTCCCTTTGTCTGTGCTGAAATAAAGATTAAGCACTCAGTAATTTTACACAGGAAGATCGGTTCAGAGTCTCAGGGTTGTCTCGGCTTGGGTTTGCTTTACAAACTGGAGGCATGGAGTTTGAAAGACGTGTGTGTTTACCAGGCAGATCCCTTCTAATGCAGGCTGTTGAACTGCATTATGGGACATGTTCTAGGGACTAAAAGTCATGATATCGCTGCCTCTTCTGCTTCGATTTTGACCATTCTCGTTTTAATCTGTCACTCACAAAGCCCCCAAATTCATGGCAGTGCAATACTAAAGTAAGTACCCCTTTCAATCTCTACGTATTCATTTTTAGTACCCGTTTGTTTCTGTCTGAGTGATGTCTGTGGACAAACTATGTAACGGTGATATTGTTTTCTGAATGACCTCAAACATCTCATATTTTATGCCGACATACACACCAATATTGATATATTTGTGATAAGCTAAAATCAACCGATGTATGAATGAGTCCTGTGTATGACACTTAGCTGACAGGACATATAGCTCTTGCTGGATACAACACTGGCTGTTGTGGGTAAATTGAGACTGAAGGCACAAACATGTCTGTTTAACCATCAGGTCACCCTCCCCTGTCTCCCCTTTTATGTATTGCCATTGTAGTTATGAAGATCAATCTACAGAGAAAGAAAAGCTGTGACAAGAGCATTTGTTTTGATAAGCAGAGATTGCTGTGGAGATTTCCTGGATGGAGATAAGGCTGACCTAGGTTATCGGTGACTTCATACATGTCTTGAAAGTCTTTCATCCTCAGGCCAATGACATCGACAAAGTCCTCCACCAGACGGAACAGCTCTTTGATGTTTGGCCCCAGCTGAGAAAACAGAAACACATTCAAGTAGAATGAAAGAGAAAGGAATATGGATTTGAGGTGAATACTCTGAACTACTGTTGAAACACTTGCCACACAAAAGGCCTTTTATAGTAAAGCTGTATTTGTGGCGAACATTGTCATACCATCCCCTGTTGGTTCAGCGCCACCATTTCTCACGTTCTACACAGCTATGACTAACGGAAATAGTTACATTTCGTGCATCACGGTCTTGCTCTTCATTTTGATGATGACAGTATATGCAGTTAACTCGTTAACACGTCCTCAGGTCGATTGCCAATGACTACCAAAACGACATATATGACCGTCGGAAAGTTCCAGCGACAGGCGTACCGGACCTTAAGTACGTTACGTAAGTCACATGACGTTAAACAGGCAACAAAACTAGTTGGTTAGGTTTAGGAAAAGATCATGTTTTGGGTTAAAATAAGTACGTTACATCAGTCACGTGACGTAAGTCACCTAAGTAACGTTATGTAACTTAAAACTTTAAATAAGTCAACATTGACTTTTGGAACCTCGGGGCACATTCAGTCTGATGTGCACAGTGTGTGCAACTGATTCTGGTCCCAGGCTGTAGTGTTCACTTTACCGGCAGTTTTTCATTTTCTCTGAAAAAAATGAAAAAATAAATCTGTGTAAAAATTGTTTAAAAGTTTAGAATACAGATATTCAGATATTAAATGCGTTTTGTAGTATGTGACGGGGGTGTTCAAGCTAAAACAGGGTGTTAAGTTGCTATTTAAAGGGCTGTATCAGTGTGTTTATTAAATCCCATTTTACAATCTATTGCTGCATCATTGCAGACCATTTAGATTATTGAAAGTGTTGTCCTTCCAGGCTGCCACTTCTGTTCCATTTATTTACATATACTGTATACTGTAGTATTAAAATCAAGTTGCAGAGACTTAAACCTTGCTTAAGATCCATCACATCATGTCTGCTGAGTTTCCTTCCTATTTTTGTACATTTTATTATTATTATTATTATTATTATTGACAACAATTAAACTGACAACATTCTCTATTAGCTCTATTTGATGTCATTATAAGCTTTCAGATTTGCCCCAATACGGGCCGGATTACCCACTTTTGACCCCCCCTTTCTCCCACTCTCTGTACATTATGTGTGTATTAGTGATTTTATTTAGTAAAATGGAGCATGTAAGTACAATATAAACTAAGAAATAAAATAAAGACCTTTAAACTAGATTTTAAATCGGGGCCCATCTACACGTCGGGGTCTTAAGATGAAACAACCGCTTTAGTGGTGCATACAGAGTTAACAAACGGTTCTGAAACTAATTAATTTACCACAAACCACTATAATTGCCACATGGAGTCTTTGGCCCCCCCCGTGGTTATGGGGCCCCAGCAACAGATTTACCTGGTTGGTAATCCATCTATGCACCTGATAAAAGTCTAAAGACTTGGCTTTTTGATAAAATACCTTTCTTTTTCATACTTAACATTAAAAGCACACATCGTGCCCACTGAGATAAATTCCCTAACCCAACTTTCAAGTCACTGCACACTACTATAGATTTTACCATCGAGAAATAAGGCGACACCTCTGGCTACTTGGAAGCTGGGACATACACGTTCAAAAATATGAAATATTACAGCCCCACTAAAAAAATGGTCAACAGTGATGTTAAGTTTGTGTTTATACCTAATCATATTGATTTCGGTCATGGTGAAATAAGAAAAACTCTTTCTGAAAATAAAGAGCTCTTAGCATGCCACAGTTGAAGGTAATACTAATTGTAGTAATAATAATAACTGTGCCTCCTTCATATAATCCTTTCATAGAGGAAGAACAAACGTCTTCTTGTGCACAAAGCCTGTTATTTGCATTTTAAGACACTGTGCTCATTTTGAGGGGGCCTGGTTGGTTTATTTGGCATTATTCTGGTGCCTGCATGGTGACACTCCTAAGAAAAGGATGGACGGCTGGATGGAAGCAAACACAGTAAATGCACGAGTGGATGAGTGCAGCAGATGGATGAGTGGGCGTTTGTGTTGACTCGGTTACTCATTAGCTATAGCTATTTCTGTCCTTCAGCAGTTCTCCTGTCCTTCTAACTCTCAGTCTGAAAAGATACAGGTGGGCTGTTTGTCCACCTGTGTCTTTGTCACAGTGTTTAATTCATCAATTCTACAGCTTCAGGGTTGTTATTATTACTGTACACTAAGTTCTACAAAAGATGTAATTACAGATGGGGTGACGACATGTTTTAGAAAGAGAGGGTGAAACTAACCAGTTGTGCTTCCTCCCATCTCTCCCTGTTCTCTTCCATCAACAGATTGCTGACTGACTGCACAAAGTTCTGGAAAACAAAGAGAAAATGTTCCACATGATGTCACATTGTTAGCTTTCCATTCTGAAGTCAGGCCGGATTTAAATGATAAGGCTGGTAATAGTCTGTATATTTCTTCTCATCAACAAATCCCATGAAAAGACCCCGTCCATCCCTCCAAAGCCTGATGTATCTTCCTCCTCTGAGCCACAGAGCTCCATTGTTGTCCAAAAGTGATTAAAAACACATCAGCGAGCCGCACTGTTACACTGGGTGACATGTTCCTTCATCACCATGAACACACACACTGTAGTTTGACTCTATCCCACACACACCGTCCTGCTCCCAGAAATACTCACTAGAGCACCAAATGTGTGTTAATGCGCCGCTGAAAGTAGTCCCCAACAAAAGCACTATTTCCTCCTGTTTGAGTAACATTTGCTAAAAACTACAGTGACTAGCTTTTTTAGGAAATTACTGTAAGACATGGGTGTTTACCATTCAGGAAGTGTGTAACCAAAGACACTATCAAATTGCATTATGGGAACTGTGGGATTCATGTGCATGACACAAACAAAACAAAGACCCACTCGTAAAAACATTGCTCCATAGAGCTACTAGTTCTCAAAAACTCCACAGCTGTACCTTTAACAATAAAAATGAAAATTCAATATCATCAGCCTTATCCTTTAATATGTTTTTTGTCCATATATAGGGTTAGACCAATATCTGACATTTCACTATTTTTTGCTTTTGAGCCTTAATTCCTATAAATTTGACCAATTCTTCTTAATGTGTGTTTTCACTTTAACTGTAATATTGTTAGGGTAGAAAACACCCACAAACTGCATTACAACTAGCAGTACACTACTAGCAACCCCCATGTATCAATTCACCCTCATGTCTGCACTGCTAGGACTGTAGTATGCCCTCCTGAAGATCTCTGTCATGTTCTTCAGTACGTCCACGATGGCCAGCAGATCACCGCTGTAGCTGGTCCCATCGCTGGACGTCACCCTCAGCTTGGTCATCACCTCTGAAACGCCGTCTCCCACAAGGCCACGCTGTGCTTTGGACAAGTGTTCCCGCGTCTAACAGAGAAAGTGTCTTCTGTTAGATTTCACACTAAGTGACCAACACATCGTGTCTGTTTATGGTAACAGCTTAGGGCAGAATCTTCATTTTTTATAACGAATGTTTGTAACATTTTGGCCCTGAGTCATCGTTTCATTTAGCTTGCTTTATGTTGCAGGGCTTTGTGAAGACATTGACAATATAACATTGGCAGCAGGCTTGGACACTATCCTCTAGAATAATACTAAAATCTATTGAAATTTCTCACCTTTGCGCCCTGACGGGCACATTTGAAAAGCCATAATCAATGTTTTTTCTATGGTTATTTTGCTTTAAGGTTACCAGGAGTGTAAAAGAAAAACTTCTCAATGCTCACCAAAGTTTGTATACTGCGATAGTCATTGGAAATGCATTTCATATAGGTGGGATTCTCCCAGTAGGCGATGCCCTCCTCGTCCAGGGTGCAGCGGCGCAGGATAAGCCCTGTGTGGGGACACATGAAACAGGGGTTCTATATCACCACAGTGTGCTTCTAATCCAACTCCTAAAAATACCAGTGGACATTCGAGTCTTATGGATGGTAAGGTGTGAGCTCACCCATGGCATTGGGAGGACAGCGTACTGCTGCGGTATCCCCAGCTGGAGTCATCTTCCATACAACGTTGGAGAAGTTGTCCTCGCCACATATTTCATGAGGTTCTATTCACAAAAGGAGAGTAAATGAGCTTCATGGAACTACTGTAAAATTGGTTACAGTAGAGTTCAAAAATATAAAAGTAGATCAGGTTTCGATCCCTGATGAAATACTGCTGACAAAGCAACCTGTCTTCCCATCCACTGACCTGGGCATCGCTTTTCGTTACAGCGCCGGACCTCTTCTCGTTCTCCAGGACAAGGCTGTCCTCCAAAAAAGGGCCCATAGCAAATCCTGTTTCTCTGCTGGCTCCCCCCTCCACAGGTTTTAGAACAGCCCGACCACAAAGACCACGGCTGCCACTTACCATCCACTGACAGAATGCATACGACATGAGAGTTTTAGACACGACTTGACCAGGCCCAATGAAACACGCACATACCAGTCATGCATACAGACCATATCAGTGTTTTTACATGTTCTAATCTAATTCATTGATAATTCATAGCATTCTGAAATTAATGAAATGAAACTGGTGGCAGTCTAGAAAACAGGAGAATACATTAATTAATTTGAACCTCTATGAAACACTAGACAAAATGCATTTGACGTCTACTTTGAGTTTTTAGTTTGGCTCATGTCCCATCCGCTAACATGGAGGGGGCGGGGTTTATGACCTATACTGCAGCCAGCCACTAGAGGGGCGATCGAGATGTTTTGGTTTCACTTTTGGGGAGCTGTCATGTCGTCCATCTTTATATACAGTCTATGGCCTACACACAGACTATCAGCACCATGGACAGCACCATTAGGGCTTTGAATACATTTGAAATTTACCCAATTTCACATTTATTGTTTGTCAAGTCATCTATTTGGCCATGCATGATTTGTGATTTGTTTTAGCCTGTGCCGAAGGGTTTGTAGTTGATTGCTGGGATTGTTTTGAATCATTGCTTTGCATTTAAGATGCTTTGTACAATGAGTAATTAGCTCTAAGCAGTACCTAGATATGGCTATTTTTGTACCTTACAGCATATTAAGTCATAAAACCTCATCTGTGAATGAATGTGATGGAGTTTGTTAGATTTCTCTATGAATCTACATTGTATCTGAGTAGGTGAGCTGGTAATAAGCTTTGCAATACTGGGAGTCATACATTTCTATTATATCTGCATTATTATTTACATATTTCTTGATTCTAATTATTTAAATGTGAATCTGCTGCTGAAGAAAAATGTATTCAGCTTGTTGTATTCCACTGGTACAGCACGCCAATTGTGTGTTCAAAGTGGTTTGATTATGTAGGCATTCCCAGGGTGAATTATTCAGTATTGAATGGAAGAGCCACATCATACAATAGAAACAGAAAGGACCTGCAGTAAAGTGTCCAGTAAGTTACAATGAAATCCATTCTAAAAGATTTAAGTTCATTTATGTTTGATTAAATATCCAGTTTATAATCAGGTTGATCCACAGTGGGAAATCGGTCACGTTACAGTTGCTCCCATTCTAGAATAGAAATGTATATAAGCACAGAGAAATAAATAAAATAGAAAATATGAAGTATGTCAAAATGTGTGCATTATATACAATATAAACAACAATAGATATAGAAACAAATAGAAAAATAAGAAAATAAGAAATATGTAAAAATATGTGCATCATACTATAATATATAACAACAGTGTAAATAATAATAATGCTGAGAAATGGGATCTATAAATGTGTTAAAATGCAAGAATATGATAAATAAATAAGAAATAATAGTTGAAAATCTGGTGTGAAGGAGCAAGAAATAGATTTTTGGACCACAGTAAATATTTTGATCTGGCTGTGGCCCTGTCTCTTTCATACCTGGACACTCCCCAAGAAAGCAGTCAACAGTCTCCAGCCACTCCCCTCTGCACTCAGAGCCTCCGTACGAGGGGCCGTTACACTCCCTGGTTCTCTGCATGGTCCCATTGGAGCAGGAGGCAGAGCAGGCGCTCCAGCTGGACCACTCATTCCATATTCCGTCCACTAAGGATGACCAGGGTCACCAACAACAGTCAACCAGGAAGACAAGACAAGACAGTATATGAAAAATGTTAGTTATTTGGTGTATTATGGGTTATATAAATCATACATTCAGACATTTTTTTTAAAGAAAGAGTGGCATTTCATGAGTGCACTTCCCATATCCACATAGTGCTCACTGCTGAATATTTCTACTTGGACATATCCATCTTCTTGTATTCTTTGTGTTTTTGTAATACCGAACGAGAAATGCATGTGCTGATGTACATTACATACTGTAAGGTTTTGTTTATTTATGGAGCAGCTTTAAGGGTTCAGTAAGCTTAAAAAAGACTAGTTTGTATGAAGTCAAAGGCAAAGACTGTTCCAAATGGTCATACTTGAAGGCAAATAGCCTGCCATTACAGGGAGACGAGACATGATGAATCTTCCTGGTGTTTGCGCGGTTGTACACATAAGAAGAAGGCAGACACGGACGTGTTTGAACATGTTTGTCACCACATAAGGTCATAAATTCTGGGCTGCACAGCAATAGTCAGACCCTCGTTAACGCGAGAAGATTAGCGTTATGCCACGAGAAGTATATTTTTGACTTAAAGAATGAAAAACGAGAGCTTGAGAGAGATGTTGAATCCTGCCTACTCTGTGCATTGTCTTGTGGAAGCATTTGGATAGCAACATTACATTAGCAACATTGTTTGGTGTAAGCTTAACTCTCTTTTTTTTTTGGATTAATTTAGGTTAATCTTTTGATGGTTATGAGTTTGTTCCTTACCTGGACAGACAGCTATGTTGCAGAATTTGGTCTGTTTCTCTGGGCCCTCACAGGGATCTCCCCCAAACTGAGGGGGGGTGCAGGTTCGTGTTCGGGACCTGTAACCTCGGCCACAGGTAGATGAACACAAACTCCACGGTGACCACTCGTCCCAAGCGCCGTGCACTGCAAACAGAGCAGCTAGAGTATGATTTATAGACAGACAAATACAGGCCCCCTTAACACACCAAAACGACGAAGTGAACTTCACCGAGACACTGAACTGTATTGATTATTATAAGTTACTCTGCTGTTTGGCTTTTCTGGGATCATCTATACCGACCCATTGTCTTGTGATAATATAGCTTTCTAAGTTGAGGCGTCTCCCTGCCTGTCTGAATGTAGGAGAGCCTGACAACACAATTCAATCGCTGTTATTATAGTGGGAATTATACTAAACTGCAGGCAAAGCCCTTTCTGTACGGTGAGGGTAGAAATCATCGCAAGGGCCACGTGTTTGCTAAGTGCCTGAGGAGGGGAGTGGGTCTTGTGTAGGTGAGGCAGAGTCCAGGAGAGGGCTGGTGCGAGCGCAGGAAGGTGGCAGTGGGGCAGAGGATGGGGGGCTTACCTGGACAAACAGCAGAGTTGTTGCAAGGTCTCTGCTCTCGCAGTGGCCCACTACACTGGGTGCTGTAGGAGGAGGACACACAGAAACGAGTGCGGCTCTGCCAGCCCTCCCCACACGTGGCAGAACACACACTCCACGCTGACCACTCCTCACCTGAAGCTGAGTCTACTGAGGAGGTAGGGTGGGTAAAGGATAGGAGGATAAAGGGAGAACAAGGAGGAAAAGGAAAGGAGAGGGCCATAACTAATTATCATGCAGGATGCAGCCTTTGTGGCCAAAAGAGGAAGGGTTGTGGTGTATTAAAGGGTACATTCTAGCTGTGCCACATTTTAGGGGTCGCCTCCTTCAAAGACCTAATATTTCAGGTGGATGAGGCTGTCCCATTCCAAAGGTTCCTCCTAATATGGCTGATAAATGAGGCCTTCTTTTGCAGACATAACTGGTGGTCCTTGATGGCCTTCGGTATTCCAAACCATTGCACACTGGTCACTTGAAAAGACAATGACAGGAACTTGAAAGAAGGCCTAAATCCTCTGTAGACCTTCTAATTTGGAAAAGAGATGCAGGTCCAGCCTATCTTATGTTCTGTTCAACTTCATACACTGCATCCTTCAAAGGAGGCGGCCCCTGAAATGGACCCCAGCTTCTGTTCTACTTGTCCTTCTTCATCTGTGGGGCTCTGATGTCATATCCTTTGCATTGACTTCCAGGGGAAGTGAATGCCACTGGCTTAGGATATGTCAGTCATCTTTTCAATGGCCATGACTGCCGATTCGATGGGTCAGTTGACCAATAAAGGAAAATTGGGCAGTCACAGCTGAGGAAGCAGGGAGAAGAGAACTAAAAAGGATGAAGGGAATCGATTAGCAAATTAAAGTGACATTTCAGACAAAATCTATCTTTTTGTATCAAACCTGCGCCCTCTGTAGGCTTTAAAGGTTCGTACTTTACTTCTCTCTGAAGAGCACTGGCTGTAGTCAGCTTAGATTCATATTAGTTACAATGGATTCCAATACTGACAAGTTTTCATGGTGGACAAATATCAGAATGTCCATAGAAGCAATTCCTGCAACATGATCCACTTCTCCTCTGTCCATCCATTTGCTCACTTTATTAAATATGGCTAAATACTGACACGAATCCAAACTGATCACATCCCCTCGTCTCTGTGAAGAATCTAACCACAAACGTTTCATAGCCATCTTATAAAGTAATAGTTCAACATTCTGGGGAATACATATATTCGTTTTCTTTCCAAGAGTTAGATGATAAGCTCGATACCACTGTGCATTAAGTATGGAGCTGAAGCCAGGAGGCAATTAGCCTACCTAGCTTAGCATAAAGGGGGAAACATCTTTCCTGGCTTTCTTCAAAGCAAAAAAATGCACCTACCAACACCTAAAGTTAACTAATTATCATGCATCTTATTGTTTAATGTGTACTTAAACCTCACCCTCTAGTAAAACATGCTCACCGACTGTGTCTGACTGTGTAAGTCTCCGGCTTAATGTTTTTACATTGTCATTTTTTAAACTTTTGTTTGTGTACGGATTAAACAAATGAAAGATACATGTTCATCACTAAGCTTTAGAGGTGCTGGTAGGTGTACTTTTGTACTTTGGACTGAGGCAGGTTAGCTGTTTGTCTCTGCTTCTAGTCATTATGCTAAACTAGGCTAAACACTGATTCTAGCTCCACACTTACCACACAGACATGAGACTGGTATCTAATTCCTGGAAAGATAAAGTAGTGAATAAGCATATGTCCCAATATGTTGAATTATTTCTTTCAGCCTACAGAGGACTGCATGCTTGCTACTCCTGATTTTGGGTGAAATATCACTTTAACAGAGAGGGAGGACTCCATTTGATAGTGTTTTACAGACAGGGCACAGTGTCCTGATATGACCTCACATGGAATACAATTTCACTATGTTCAGTCAGGGTCCATGTTGGAATTAGTCCATTGCGGACGAGGCGCTACTTTGGGAGATTTTGATAGATGTGTACATAAAAAGTGAGTGCAACTCTCTAGTTTGTGGTTGTCATTATGTATATATTGTACAAGTGTGGTGGTCACCCAAGCTGCCACAGTGACTGATGCATGGGATCCCTCTGCGTCCCGTTGTCTTACCTGTCTGAGGGCTCTGCTGTCCGCTGCGGAGCTTGTCTACGTCATCACGCTTGCGGCTGTCCACCGAGCGAAGCGATTGGCTGCGAGAGAGATGGCGACCTTTGCCTAAAGGGGGTGAGGCAAGGCCGGGGGGGAGGAGGGGGCGGGGGTTAGCAACCAGAGGTCCTTCATTAATGGCTTATATTTGGGACACAACCGTGACGTGATTGGTCACCCAGAACAGCATCAGCCAAACTTGGGACTTTTGTTGTGCTGTCGGTATTAATGTGATGTAAATGTGTGCGGTGCTCATTTTATGTTTTCAGCTGTTTTATAATGCTGTAAATCATTTGATGGCGTTACTAACTGGAAAAAAACACATATACACATCTACAGCAATGATAATGCTGTTTGAGCTATTTGTCAGACAGAAATGTACTGCTAGTTCTATACAAATGAAGAAAGCTTTAAGCAGTGGAACAATTAAGTGAAAGCACTAACGCTTCTTGGTAAATAGCTTCTACATAATAGTGCTCGGATGTTGGTTTTGTGTGTCCTTTTAGCCATTTGTGAGTGCAATGATTTTGACATGCTGTGCATGCATGGTCTTGAAAATGGCTGACCATGTTATTATTTTTCATCGATCAAAGTCCCCTTTCCAACATGCACTCCTTAAGTCAAAACACTGACTTATAGAGGATGGACACACAAGCAGATGAACAAGATAGCTATAAAAAAAATAGCTGTAAACACACACTTTGCACACACCACACGCTCATATTTAACCACAAAACGTAAAAGGGCACTCACTGACAGACATGGATGTTTCGATATATGAACACAAGCGCACACAGAGAATGGGGAGCTCACCCGTGCAGGGCTGTGAGTTGCAGGGCCGGCCCTCCTCTACCACACCCTCACACAGGTAAGACTCCTCCAAAGGTGACTGACAGGCCCGAGTCCGGGTTTGAATCCCGCCTCCGCACTCGCTGCTGCACTGTGCCCACTGACCCCACGCACTCCAGCCACCTAGAGACGCACACACACACACACACACACACACAAAACAGCAGTTGTAATTTGTAAAGCACTGCATTACTGTCAACGCTTGATCAGAGAGTTTCAAAAGTACTACCATGTTTTTTGAGATCATCTGATGGAGTTTGATTTAAAGCCTCAGTTTTGGAGAGCTGCCAAAGAGTGCAGCCTGCGTGAAGAAACAGCTTTATAGCTTCAACTAAAACCTTCTTTACACTGTACATGTATATAGTACTGGTTCTGTACAGTTAAACGTAAAGATTGTAACTGAACAAAATAGTGCCAACAGATGTGCCATAGCTCGTACTTTTATATCAGGACGTTCTACACTCTATAACACATGACAGAGTTAAGGAGGCCGGGCAATGTGTGATTACATGGCTGTGCATCATGTCTACATTAATGACAAAACCAAAACAAGCAGAATGCACCAGCAACCAGATAAACTCATAGAAGCCACCTAATAATAGAAGATTTCTAGTGCAGCTACAAAGACATTATATCAGTTATAAACCCTTTTCAACCCTCAGATGGTCATTACAAACTCATGGTCTGGAGCCAAACACTGTTCGAACCTGCATATTGTTTGTATTTAAATTGCACGGATGATCCAAAGGTCCCCAAAGATACTAAATATGTACGTCAGCCTGAATTTTGGGGAAATGATATAAAACGATACACAAACATCAACAAAACCAAATATAAAACAAAACAAAAAATAACATGGACTTTTGGGTTTGAAGATTTGGCTCAGTGTAAACATCATGTAGCTGTATAGCTTCAATGAAGAGCTGGAACAATACAACAACACAAAGGATATATGACACTGTCAGACAGAATGTAGTAAGATGATTTTTCCAACCTTAAAGCTACGTAAGGAAAAAAATGTTCGTCACGATCTAAACATAGACTTTGAAATTATTTATTTAAATGGCTCCTCTTATTGTTGTTCCATTGCTGTTTTGCTTTCATCTACAAGAGGAGTTGTGCGAGATGTGAACATGAGATAGGAAACACTTGAGGTTTATGCTCTCTACCAACGTTTTCTACCCAAATGTTATGTTTCCAACCATTTTGGTGGTGATCCCTTAAAATTAATAAATATCTCCCACTCAACACAGGTTATGGCCTTAGTATGGACATGCGTTGTGAGCTGTTCAACCAATGCCAAATATACTATACGTAAATGGTTGAACTGCTGTGTCACAAACACAGACATAAGTATGTTTTGTCTTTCTTATTCCTGTAATAACTTTTGTCTTGTGACTGATGTTCCACTGGTGTTTTTAGCCCATGATCAGATATTGAAGCCTGCACTGTGACAGAAGACAGGAAACTGAGGAGCTAAAGTTAGGGGCCGCCTCAGAGATGCATGCACAATCGCCAGCGGAGCATTTTTTTTGCCAATAGCTTTCTTTATTTTTTCACTTCAAACTCTGGGCCTCCTCTCATTGCATGCACAATCTCTTTTTTTATATAGGGCCCCGAGAGCTTGTTTTATTTTTTTTGTCAATAGCTTTCTCATCTTTTATCATAGACACAACAAATTAATTTTCATCTGGGCCTCCTCCCATTTTATTTGAAAGAAAATCACACTAAATGACCCGGTGCAAATCTGACTTGTATTTTTCCACTTACCTCCCACTCTGCTGTCAGTACTGACTTCCACTCAGACCCTCAACACTTCCACAGTTTTTATCTAGACTCAGTTTAGACTTTTTTTTTGAAGGTGGGGTTCAAATACAAATCATGTTTTATTATTTGATTAATTCAGATACAGATACATACAGACTTTATTTTTAGTGACATAAACCAACAGATACAGATAGCAGCACTGCGTTACAACCCTAATGTATACCTGGGTGTCCTCTCTTAACTTTTCTAGATGCTCTCCCACAGTATTCATCAGTCACACAGAGAGTAATCTTTAGCAGAGGAGGCCCAGATACAGATTCCTCCACTATAGTGACCACACTGCAGCACAGATAAGAGGCACAGCTGCCATCTATCATGTCCTGATGTCCAAAGATTTGTTGGCAAACTGTCTTCACTGTAAATATTCATACACATATAAAATCTGTTAGAAAATCTTTCTGTTTGTCAAAAGGGTACTATGGAAACACATGAAAGCAAATGTACAGTACAGTTGAGACTAGCGGTAGGTAAAGTGAGTACACCTACAACTCCTGCATTGAGCAAACAGAGGGATGGTATCTAACACTGGGAGATTTTTTTCCTTTAAAACAGAGATGTGATGAATGCCATTGTCATTGTGAAATTCCCTGTTTGGCCATTCTGATTTAATGCGCTCCATTAAGTTGTGTGCTGATATGAGGAGGAGCGAGTAAAGAGCTGCCGAATGTCTCTCTCTCTCTCTCTCTCTGTGTGAGTCCTGCACGCTCATGAATGTTTAATGGAACAGACAGATGCCTTTCAGCCCCCACAGGCAACGACAAATATGTATTAATCTGCATGAATAGAACATGAAGTTGGCCAACATCCAGACACACACGTTTTTAATTACTCGCAAGTCAATTTCCTTTGGGGTGAGGGCCGATATGAGGGAGGGCTCTGTGGAGGGCACTTGATTCAGTCAAAAGAGTCAGACACGCACACACACACACACACATTCCTAATTCCTCTACAGCTGTGTGTAATCTCATGATGTCAGCGTGATGAGTCAAACTTTATAGATTGAAAAAGACAGATTCCAGAGAAAAAAGTCCAAATTGGTAAACGATTTCCTTTCCCTTCTGAAATAAAATTAGCAGGCACCAGTGATCACAGTCAATATCTGTTTGTTGTCGGCAAACTGACCAAGTGTGGCCGCAGTGTTTACTTATGGCTGTGAAATTGGATTTGCTCATGTTTCTGTGACCACACTCAATCAGTGCATAACCAGTCCAGTGCAGGCAGAAATGAACCATATTATCCACTAGAAGACCATCCACCAACAAAACAACACAAACAAAACACAGCAACTCATTGGACTAGTAATATGGTAAATCCAACTATCAGTGCAAACATGAAGCTTATGAGCACAGTGAGCTATCGTGGTAATCTCTCTTTGCATGTTGTTATGGAGATCCAAGCAACATGTGCGCATCAGGTTTGGTTGTGTCTAACTCAAGTGAGGTGGGGGAAGAGGCTGTAAAGGACTGCTGCTGTGAAGACAGTGGCCTGTATATAATTCCCCTTTTAGGTGTTGACCCCTGACCCCAATGAAGTCAGATGAGCTAGTGACATGATTTGACTTGAGGAAATGTTGTTGTTTGTTGTTGCACTTCACCATTTTTTACCCGTTATTTGATTAAGATTTCACCAAAGCCCTCACATATTTCAATTATTAGTTGGATTACAGCTTTGTAATGAATTATCATATTTGAGAATTCTAATAATTGCATTTTGTAACTGGATTTTTTTTTCAAGGCAAGCCCTGTCTGCAACTATTCACATCAAAGATTTCTTCATTCCAGACAGCCCTGGTTATTATGAACAAGGAAATACATCCATATTTGAAACTAATGAGAGAGTTTGAGAGGCAGATTAACAGAAGTAATACAAAAAGGCAGTTAGTTAAGACTTTTTCCAGTCTTTTTCATGTCTGTGGAAACACATGATGTCCGTCTCTTGGACAGTCCATCTAACACCACGCTTACTAGCCAGATAAAACCTGATTTGACAATAATGCTCCCCAGATGATGAAATACAAAAAACAAAAATCGAATGACCAGGTTGCCGTGGAACTTTCTGAGCACATTTATGCTCTCCAGAGGATGAACCATTTCTATTTTGGACACTTCATGAGCTTCCTCCTTGCACCGACGTCGACGGATGGCAGGGAAGATGACAGGGACACCCACAGCCCAGACATCCTCAAACACTTTTGAGCAGTCCAGTATTCAGCATGCCATGAGGATTCCATCATATCGTTCTCATGCATTGAATTTTCAGTAAAGCTAATGCTAATTAAGCTAAGCTAAGCAAATTCTGGTAAGGCATGGGGTCCCACTGTGTAGGTGCAATTATTACAAACATGCAATTATACAATTATTATTAAGTGAAAGTATTGAGTGCTTGAATGCTTGTAACTTGTTACGGAGTGAATTTGTTTTGGAGGTGTATGTTAGAAAGCTTATAGCTCAGTGGGTATTTTTTGTGACTAGTTGGATTAGTTTATTTTAGTTCAGGTTAGTGTTTGCAAGTGTGCTTTTATTGAGTTGTTTGTTGCTTTTAAGTGTGTTTTTCTTGACATGTCTGTCTTTTACTGCAGAAATTCCTCTAAACCAAAATTTTCTCTTACGGAAGATAGTCCAATAAACAGATTGCTTAAAATTTACTGAGCAAATTCATGCCCCCAGTGGGATGAACCATTCTGATTTTAACGACCTTATGACATTCCTCCAATGTCACCTTCAGGACAAACTTAAAATAGTTTGTAGTGGTAAGACTGTACGCATAGCTAAATCATTGGTGTTTGATTGTTGATTGACTGTTCTGTGGAACCCTGTTATATGGTGAGATGTAATGACCTTCAGGGGGCTTTAATCTTTCTTTAGCTCTGGATTAAAGTCAATGCAGAATGGAACATGTGTCACTTATTATGTTATGTATGGACATATTTTCTTGTGCACTCGTGTGTAAAGTAGGTGACACACTTTGCAGAATGCAAGACTACAGAGAGCTACTACTGTGGTCATTCAGGCCAGTCCAGTCGCCAGTAGCATAATGTCATTACCATGACAACGAGTCGTCACCATCATTCGGTGACATACGAACTTTATCTGTAATGGCTGAAGCAAGTTGTCATTTTTAAAGTTTGCAATGAAAAGGAAAGTTAATGAACAGAAGAGATAATTCAGAGGAATGAACAGAGAGATATACATTCATCCTGACTCAACCTGCGTGCTCACGTCACATGCTGTGTTGTTGAATGTGTAGTTTTAGTTAAAGGATGAGTCTGGTGATAATTTATAGTTTCTTATTGTCAAAAAATCTCATTAAAAGACCAAAACCATCAATGAACTGATCCCACTAACAAGTATTGCGTGTATCCAAAGCCTGATATATCGTATTCCTCTGAGCCATAGAGCTCCATTATTAGCTCCGACTATTAAAAACACATCAATGAGCCACACTGTTGCACTGGGTGACATGTTCCTTCAGTCGATCCACATACACCGTCCTGCTGCCCCAAGAGCTACAAATGTGGATTACTGCGCTGCAGAAAATAGTCCCCAACAAATGCACAGTTTCCTCCTGTTTAAGTAAAGCTTGCTAAAAGCTACAGTGGCCAGCTGTTTTAGGCCATTATTTAGCCTTCTTTTTGAATGAAATTGTATATTTGTGAGCTGTGAACCACAGACAGGGTAGGGAAGTAATTGCTGACAACAATTACTTCAACAAAATAATGCCAGCCTTAACCCGAGTTATATGATGGGCTGTTGAATTTATATCGGTTTTGTTACATTTTGGACAACTTATTGACTTTTATTGATGTCTTTGTGTTGTGCTCGCATTGTTCCAGACCTTTTGTAAAATTCAGACGTGGACCTTTAATAAAATAAAACTTTGAGTAGCCCTGCTTCAGTACATTTAAATTCTTCTGTGTCTTTTGGTTTTCACTGTTCTTTGACCCTGCTGACCACCGTTTGATCTCCCTGAATAAGTTCATTGTTAAAATCATTATTGTTTAATATTCTGACAGGTACATTTGCTAAGTGTGCTGAATTTGGTACCAAAAATCAATTTAACTAGCCTGTACAAACCGATGTTGTACATAGTGATTACCAATAACATTACCCCCTTAGCCTGCAATTTGCTTTTCCATTCAAGCATCATAGAGCAGCCATTCCAATGTGAACAAATGAATCTTTTTCTGTAATTCCAGTGTTTTCGCGGACTAAAGTGAGCCTGATGCAGCAGAATAACCTTCAGCTGCTCTCCTGAATCATTCTTGGTTTATTGTGAACAAATATGCTTTATGAATACAGAGGAAGATTAACTGCAGTTTGGAGCAAAGGCCAGAAGCTCCTTCTGTCAAATCAAGGCTTTGGCAAGGTGAGAGGAAAAGAGGGGGGTGGGTCCATTTACAGATAAGATTCATTCTTCTGCAGAAAAAAAAAAAGACAAAATGACAAGACTAAGAACTTTTTTTTCCTTTCCTGCCCAATAATCAGACTCGGGGAGGGGGAGAAAAATGGGAGGAGAGTAACGCAGTGTTGTCTTTCTCCCTCTGCAAGGGCATTCCATTATGTTCTTAATAATTCAGAGGGGGTCTTTTGTCAGAACACCCCTGGTAGCAGGAGCGGCTGCAGAGTCCAAGTCACCTCAATAATCCTTAAAATCATCCTTCCTCCTTCACCTCCTGAAATCCCCGCTTTACTTTGACCTTCAGCTTTCTCCAAAACACACACATTCCCCTTCAGTTACTCTGTGTGTGCATTGCATGGCTTTGCAGTTCAGTGGGTGCATGCATGGGTGTCGTGCAATTTTTGTGTGTGTGTGTGTGTGTGTGTATGTATTTATAATGAACTTCCTGAAAGTCACCTTCGCCTCCTATTTGGAGCGGTGGGATGAGTGGACGGGCATCTCCTGTTTCTGCAGCTTTGAAATCATCAATAGCTGCCACTAACCCCCCCAGCCCGACCAAATCACACACACCCAAGCACACACACATGCACACAGAGCTCTTATAGATAGGGTTACTGCAGATTTATTGATTGAGAAGTGTGTGTGTGTGTGTGTGTGTGTGTGTGTGTGTGAAGAGCTGTGATGGGAAGAAAGGATGGGTGAAATATGATGTTGAAGTTGACAACTATTGTGGCAACGAGCAGGCAGCTGGGGAGGGAGGAAAGGCGGGTGAGGACAATGTAGCGTAATAAAGACAGAGACAAGAGGACTGAAGAAAATAATCATGAAAACATGAAACGCAGGCAGAAATGGGGCGATTCGTTCACACAAAGCTGTATGGCTGAATGAAGGATAAGGCGAGTGCTGACACCCAGAGGACAGAAGCAGTCAACTGCATGGTGGAGATAACAGGTGGTGAAAGGAGGGAGGCAGGGAGGGAGGGAGGGGTGGGGGCAGGGAGATGAAGGGAGACAGGAACAGAAAAAGGGAAAAAAAATTTTAGGACAGATAAGAGAGGGAGAAATGAAAAGAGAGAATAAACAGCAGGCTTATGTCAAACTGAACAGCATATTAGAATTCTTTATCAGTGAAAATGCTCACGTGTAAGTGTCCTTATAAAAGAGAGAATTATGTTTAGTTATCTATTTTTATTCTCAGCAGTGAGAGATAATATTGTGATATTTCTTGGAGAAAATGCTGTTGAATTCATCAGACTGATACTCTGCTCTGACTGGTGTAGTGAGAAATGCACTACCAATTTATAGTGTATATTATAATAGACATACCTATTAAATGATTAGACCTATATTATATATTATTCAGCCCTTAGCCCACTGCTTCCTACTGAAGATAATGTGTAAATTTTAAATGTAAATTATTCAAAACGGTTCACAAATATACAGTTTCATTTAAAAAAGGGCTCAGTCATTTCCTAAAACAGCTAGGATCTCATTTAGAACAAAACGGGGCCTGAAAGAGGCGTACGCCACTTCCCACGCAAAAGTTGTGATCTATAAAAACGGGAGAATGTGCGCGCCTGTAGGTGAACTCTGAGCCCTGCGTACGCACATTTTGGAGACGCAGATGCTGAGGTGGCGAATCGAAGCCTGATTGTATAATGACTCACACCAATATCAAACGTAAGTTATAGATCCACATTATCATAAACATTCAAACCAGCAGTGTTATTTGTACTTGCGCTTGTAGTGAGCCATTAGTATTCCTTAAGCAATTGTAAAAGATAGAAGCCAACTCAAATCTTAAATCACAGTCCGCTCCATATGTCATCAGCGCTGTCTCACCATCACAGTGTCAGGCGCACACACACTCCTTCTCACCCGGCACATCTTCACCACCTGCACATATGGATTGTGTAAATGAGCAAAGTCTGGAAATAAAGCCAGTGACAGCTCCATATCCTCATCATCAGTCCTAATCATAATGCAGGCCAAGCATAACAAAACCTGTCAAATGATGTCCCAGGGTGGGGGATTCCACTGATCGACGCGATCATGTTGGCAACGTGTGCAGTAATCAGTGTGATTGCTGTAAACATAGAAATACTGCGGTGACACTCGTGCGTAATGCTGCATGATGGATGCGCTGCACTGCAGAGGAAGGAAGGATCCGGAGGGAACGAGAGTTCAGGGTCCACGGAGATTTCCTGGCCCATGATGATGACTGGCTAATAGGGCCGTGCTCTTGGATCTGCTTGCTGAACTGGGTCCAGCATTAGACAGACCGACCCGACAGAACCGCAACTATCCCCTCTGGAGTTTCTGGTATCCGGCTGTTACCTGCGGGAATTATATATGTTTGATATAATCAACAATATATAATGTTTACCTTTCTGCCTAAAGCCCCTTTTGGGCATAACATAATTCTGTTAAACTCGCTGCATGTGACCCCGCTGCTGTGGCCATCCAACAGTATGCGCTTTCTAAGCTCCACCTCACAAGCGCCTCGATTTCTCTGTCTGAAAAATTCATTTTTTTCGTCTTCCTCTCGCTGCTGTTGCCATGATTCACCGTAAGCAGGCTCATATATACACATCACTATTCATGTGGTGCTTTGCATTGACCATTTATGGTTGAATGTGGGCGTGTAGAGGGCGAGATATGAGGCTGAATATAAAGGGAAAGTTGCCTGCAGCTGTGCGTACGCGCGGTTTTATAAATCTGAATTTTTTGGCTTTTGTGCGTACCTACACTTTTAGTAAGGATCCTACGCACTGTTTTATAAATGTGACCCCTGGTCTCAAATGGGAGGAAATAGCGCATTTGTTTTTGGGCTTTATTTTGGGGCAGCAGGACAGTGGATGTGGGATTGCGTCAAAATAAACTACAGTGCGTGTGTTCATGGTGATGGAGGAACGTGACCCAGAGCAACAGTGCGGCTCACTGACGTGTTTTTAATAGTTTCGGGACAACAATGGAGCTCTGTGGCTCAGAGGAAGAAGATACATGAGGCTGTGATACTCACACAACACTCACTATCATCAGACTCATCTTTAAATGAAGGATATTTCCAGTTTATTACAACTTGGGTCTTATTTTTATTGTTGTCATGTTGGCCATCATTTCTATTGCCTAAGGTAATATTGCAGTTACCAAAGTAATTGCAGAGGTGTGGGAACAAGGTGAAATTGAAGTTTGACGCAGCAAGAAACAAGAAGGCAGACAATCAGACAGGTTGTAAACAAACCAACACTTTCTGCAGCTTAACAAAACCACTTTATTTGGAGGTTTAACATGAGCACACCCGAAATGTTGATAATAATCCCTCACTGCACAGACAAACTAAGCATTTTAGGTCAAAGTCGACTCGTTCTCTCTGGGGGTTTGTTTAAAACCTGTGTGATGGTCTGACTTATCATGTTTACTGTGTTTTTCTGCCCTCTGTGACTTCTTTTACTTGGTGAGAGTCACTTGTTGAGTACAGTGTTATCATTACCAATAGGAATGATGGCCAGAACTATGAAAATAAGGCCCAAGTTGTACAAGACCAAAATTACCTTTCGACGAAATGCAGTTTTCTTCGTTCAAATCCAATCCACCACAAGGCCACAATCCAGCCCTTGTTACATGTCTTCTCCATCTCCTGCCTAACAAGAAGTGGAAATGCTGCAAACAGCACATCTAAAGATGGAAAGATCTCCCCCCGTTTCAATCCACTATTGTATTCTTGTCAGGGAGAAAAAGCTTGTAAAAGAGCATTTCGAGCACCATGGGACACTAAATCTCTCCACAGAAAGCTGAAATTCTTTTAGGCGGGTTAACAGTTCCTTCAGGCACGATGAGGCAGCTTTCATTGCAGGTTTTATACAATGTCCTCCCACCACACTGGAATCATTTCTCTGGTCAGACATATTCAAATAATATCAAGACACAATGACTAGCTGAAATCAGAGAGGAACATCAACAGCGATGAGTTGGAAAGCAATAACATGAAGGAAGTAGAGTGTCCCCAGTGGTCTCAATTAATGACCATAATGAGTGTGAGGGACGCTTTTACCCCCTCATCTCAATCGTGGATCACCTCACCAGTTTCATGTCGTGTATTAGATAGAATGTAGAATTCTGCTGTCTATATTCTAAAAATCAAGACATGAGGTTGTGACATATGGTTTTTATGTTTTTACATGCTTTATGTAAAGCTTGACAAAATAATCTAAAAGTCGTCCAACCATGCTCAGGCTCTGGGCACGTCCACATCCAGGATGACAGATTTCGCCAGGCTACACAGTGGATATCCCGAATGTATTTAAGAAGCTATGCAAAGAAAATGTACAATACTGTGTTCCAGTTAATAAGGTACTCATGTAGTTGTAGGCCCCATTGCTTGAGCAAGAACTATGAGTACCGGGGCTGCAGGGTACGAGAACAGCAAGAGGAAATCTGGTGCTGCAAAATGGTCGGTGCGTGGGAGGTTTCCCCTTGTGTTCCTGGAGAAATTGATACTTGGGCTGTTTTCCTATATTGCGTGTCAATACTACTGATGACGAAGGAGGCGTAAGTCTCCTTGTGAATGGGCCACATTAAACAAACTGGAATGGTCACGAACAATGCCCATGTTCAGTGGGTCAGAGTGTGTTCCCTGCCAAACAAGACAGGAAAGCGTGAGGGCAGCCAGGCCTTCCTCACAAGTAATCAGATGACCACGGACACCACACTGCATGTTGGACCTGTGGACCCCCAAGACCGGGGTCCACAGTTACAACCTCTTTCTGTATGTAAAGTGTTTTGCTGGATATTCATACTGTAAGCTGTAGACATGAATGAAAACTGAAAATGTAGGGAGCCTGATAGTTTGAAGACAGTTTTCCAAGTGTTTTTTTTTTCACTGCATGCGGAAAAATTAACAAACCATTTTTACAGACTGATCTGATCTCATTTAATTTTCTTTGTGCAAAGGAAATGATCTAAATTAAAAATGTACAGTATTACAAAGCTCTTAAAAAGACATGCAAATGTACTTTACATCCCTCTGTGCAAACCAACCTTGTGCTGCTGCGGTCTTTGTGATAACATGAAGGCATTCAATTCAAAGTTGAGTGGTGTTGAAAGTGTTGCAGAAATGCTCCGAGGTCGGAACTGGCCAGATTGCTGCTGTGATTTTTACAGATATGTGATTTATACTCCTATTCAAATATGAGACTGACATGTCAAATTGTGTGTCAGAAAGGGGCTATATTAAAACTCACGTATCCGTCAAATTCATGTGGTGAAAATACAAGGTATAACAAATAGAAAAAACCCCTCCCAATTGTAATCCACTCACAAGCCAATCTGACTGTTAATCCCACACACTAGCAGCTTGTTGAATCAGCGTAATGCTGTGCCATCTCTTTAACTCCATCAGCCGAGGAGCACAAACCATTACACCCCTCACCTTCCACAGCGGCACCATCTCTGATACTCTCTGGCCAAACCCACTGTCTATAAATACATATCATGTGGGCCGCTCTTTAGTTTCAGGTGCAGGTCAGCCAACCAGACATTTCAATTCCGAAGATGGATGCCCAATTTCAGAGGGAACGATAAGAAAAGGCTCAAAAGGTCTTTCACCACAGGGATCAGATGCTTTTCTTACTTTTTCTCCAGCCTGACTGACAGCTCACAGAAATAAGGCTTTTTACTTGTTTTTGTCCTTCTCAACACACATCCATCTTTGGTGGAGACGACTGCTGATCAAGCCTGCGTGCTCAGACAGAGATTGCGCATGCGGCCACACAACTCCACGTGCTTGTAAGCTTGTCAAACAACTCAGTGCAATTATTTTGGAAGTCTCTGCCAGCCGGGCAGAGAATTCCGACTTGTTTTTTGTGTCTCTGTTGATTTCCACAGCAGTTAAAGAGCTGTTGAGAGTTGCTGAGAAGTACTTTGACTTCAGCTGAATGTTTGTTTACAGGTTGTCTTCCTCCCAGTACCCCCGATGCACTGGGCATCAGGCGAAAGTGTTCCTATGGGAACTGCCAGAGCCTCCGTGTCTATTTCCTCCATGGACTTGAGTGGATTCCCCACCCCCTCAACCTTCCCCCACAGGGCTATTAAGACTGAAAATCGCCCCCGCTGTGCTCTGGTGTGTCCTTAGCTCTCTGCAGCTTCTTCATTCACTCCACAGATGATGAATGCATCATTGTTTTTCTTCTCAGTGTTTCTCCAAGTTACTTCGGGAACGCATTTAACTGCTCCATTTAAAACCCATACGCACGCTACAGTATATAAAATATATTCAGAGGCGTCCAGGGATCGCTAACCTGTAAGCCTCAGATCCACTGGCACACATACAAACAGATACAAGTGCACACACACACACACAGATCTCTGAGCAATGCGGTTTACTCTTCCCACGCTTTATAACACTCTCATACATCAGAAGCCCTTGTCTCCCCACACAGTGTGGGATGGTGACTGCATTGTGACTCAGAGACAGAGACACGGGGTGAGAGAAACAGAGAGAGAGATGGATGAGGAGGTGGCAGGGGGCTGCTGGGGGTTCATCCTGGTGGGCCATGAAGGAAGAGCCTCGCAGGTCACTGTGGGTGATACATACGTAGATGTATGCAAATGTATGTTCTCAGCTGCCACCTCCACTTTGGTGAGAATATCTATGAACTACCCTCCTGACAAAATAAGTTTTATGTAGTTCCACATCTTCTTCACACATGCCAGTATACATATGGTCAAATGTATATTGGTACCCCTGTCCACACCCCCCTGTGTTTTTTATGGTTTGGTCTAGACCCTTAAGTTCCAAGCAGTGAAATCCTCTTTTTTCAGACCATTTCCCTGTTTCTACTACCTAGTTACACCCAGCTGATAAAAAGGGTGAAACCATCAGTAAAAAAAAAGTGTGGACAGATGACGCTACAGCAGTTCGACAGTGTTGAGTGCACAGACTGGCTCATGTTCAGAGATGCCACCACCCAGGAGAACCACATCAACCTTAAGGAATATACATCATCGTGACATCATACATCAGCAAATGTGTTGATGATGTGGGGATCACAAAGACAATAAATTCATTCCCCAACCAGAAAGCCTGGATGAATGGAGACGTGAAGGCTCTACTCAGAGACAAAACAGCTGCTTTTCGGTCAGGAGACAAGGAAGCTTACAGCGCTGCCAGAGCGAGACTGAAAGCTGGCATCACGGAGGCAAAGCTGAGACACCAGGAGAGACTGGAGAGAGACCTCAACACCAACACCACCAAAGATATGTGACAGGCGATCAAAAACATCACAGGCAACAAAAGCATCATCTGTGAGGCTACGTTACCAGATGAGCTAAACACATTTTATGCCCGCCTCCAGAGGACCGGCCACTGTCAGCATCCACAGCGGATGTGAGAAGAATCCTGCTGAGAGTGAATATAAGTAAAGCTGCTGGGCCTGATAACATCCCTGGCCGTGTACTAAGAATATGTACCAACCAGCTAGTTGGTGTCATTACTGACATTTTCAACATATCACTGTCACAGGAGAGTTTTCCCACCTGCTCCAAGACAGCCACCATCGTCCCTGTACTGAAAAGGTCTGCAGTGTCTAGTCTAAATGAGAAACTGGTTCTCCAGCACATAAAGAACAACATCCCAGCCAGCCTGGTCCCTCACCAGTTTGCATACAGAACCAACAGATCCACAGAGGATGCCATCTCCACTGCCCTCCACTCAGCCCTCATACATCTGTTGTTGATTTCAGCTCAGCATTCAACACAATCTCCCCCATAAAACTGATTGGAAAACATAGGACTCTGGGCTTGAGTACCACACTGCGTCATTGGATATTGTACTTCCACCCATGATTGCAGCCCCCGACATGGAGAGAACTCTGTTGTGAAGTTTGTGGATGACACCACCATCACCAGCCAGATTACAAACAATGATGAGACTTCGTATCAGGAGGAAATCAACAACCTTTCAGAGTGGTGCACAGAGACCAACCTACTGCTCAACGTCAACAAAACCAAGGAGCTGATCGTTGATTTTAGGAAAAAGGAAATGAAGACACACACCCCTGTCTACATAAGTGGAGCTGAGGTGGAGCTGAGGTGGAGCTGAGGTGGAACAGGTGAACAGTTTTAGGTTCCTGGGAATCAGCATCACAGAGAACCTGACATAGTCCTCTCACATCTCCACGCTGGTCAAGAAAGCTCAGAAACGGCTGTATTTCTTAAGGAAACATAAGAAGGCAAAATTCCCGTGCCAAGTTCTTGTCAACTTTTACAGAGGAGCAACAGAAAGCATCCTGACTGGAAACATCACAAACTGGCATGGGATGTCCACGGCCCCACACAGCCTGTTCACCCTGCTGCTGCCTGGAAAGAATAACAGAATAATCTGCTGTCGTACCACCAGACTACAGAGCAGCTTCTTCCCTCAGGCTGAGACTACTTAATTCATCCTCAGCACTCCACCATGTAAAATACCTTTTATTTCTATGACTTATTATATGTTCACTAATCCACTGTATATAATGTTTGTACATAACATTTGTTTTTGAGTAGCATAAAAGTAACTACAATCAAAATCTCATTATACAACCCTGTGTTGTAAAATGATCAATAAATCTATCTTTTAATCTTGTAATCTCTTTTTTCCCTTTAGGCTTGCTCGTATGAGTGTTCCAAGTCAGACTCACCAAACTCTGCCAATAGATCCTCCTAAATGTTGCACACTGGACAAGTGTTTTTTTTTCCCCAAGTGGAGAAAGACAGACTATTTCTACATGACTCCTACAACAATTCCGAAGTACTTTGAATTTTGTTTGTACCTAAGAAAAAGTGCTACACAGAGCCAACACTTTTGAGATGAACTGTAACACCGACTGTGAGCCAGGCCTTATCACCCAACATCAGGGTTGGACCTTACTAATGCTCTTGTGGCTGAATGGGAGCAAATCCCTGCAGCCGGTTTCCAACATCTGGTGGAAAGCCAGAAAAGTGGAGGCTGTTATAGTAGCACATTAATGCCCATGGTTTTCTAATTAGATGTTAAACTATCATATATGGCTGTAATGTTCACTGTACTGGTGCCATAAATACTCATTATCGCACCACATGTGTATTCCTCTGTGGCTGAAAGTCTTCCACAAATGCTACATTTCCTCCTGGTTGAGTAACATTTTTTTAAATGTCAGTGCTGAGCTGTTTTAGGAAATCACTGAACCTTTAAACAAAATAAAACTATATTTTGTGACATGTTTTTAAAGATTTACATCTTCATTATGTGGGAATTGGCTTAAAGCTGTTCACCTGTGTCCAATAAAAACAGCAAAAAACAGCCTACATTACCCCAAAGTGGCATAAACAAAAAGCTGGAAACACTTGGAGACTGGTGTGTGAAAAATTTGGCTAGACGTCACACCTCAGGATCTGAAACCAATGCAAAGCTTTGTATCCTCTGCATATGTATAATTTCTTTTCATTCGTGAGGAAGTCTCTTGCCAGATTGTACCACAGCAGAACCTGGGATGGCACTGAACATAAGCCTATAAAATGTATGAAATGAGTGGGATATTAGAGGAGTCTTTCAGAAACACACTGTGTTCTTAATGCTGATTGACCTGTTTTAAATCAATGGTGTCTGGAGTTATTATGGTTCTGTGTAGAAACACCTGGATGAACCATCCTGTCCATGTGTGCTGCTGAACAATACTTCATGTGTTGCAGTGTGTCCATCATAAACTGTTATTCTGCTGACAGCAGCAGGAGTAGCCTGTTATTAAAGAGCATTTAAAACAGATGAACTGATACTTCCTGGTACTAATGGCTTTAGTGCCAGATAGGTATCCACCACAGTGGAAGGAATTTCTACCTTTTAGTAGGATGAAAGCTGACAAAAGGGCTTCTGAATTTAAGTTTTCATTTAGTTTGAAGCAAACAGTGCTCTGCCACAACAGAATTTCTGCATGATGAGTCAAAAAAAAAAGAAATATTCAAGAAGAAGTATTCAACATAATGGCTCAGAAGACTGAGCACATCTAAGATAGCCTTTTGAGTATTCAATTTAATTCTTCAAATAAACCATTATCTTCTTTAGTGGCTGAAATAAAATGTTACAAAATAGAAAATGACATGCAAGCACAGAATCATCTCTGCCAGTTTTGTGGCAGGAAATCAACACTTCACTTAGATTCACTTAGATTTTGGCATTAGACAGTGCAAGTCAACAGAACCAGGGGAAAGGAAAGTTTTGTATAGTTTTTGTCAGCTACATTGACAGACACTTATGACAAAGGTCACAATGAAAACCCATTATGGAAATCCCAAATACCAAAAGATAATTTTCTCTGATGGGAAATGTCGAAAATGGTTACTTAAGTGTGATGACATAATATATATAATTTACAGATGATATTAACCATAATAACTTGGAGGGCATTATACAATGTCTGAATTCCTCCTCCTGCTGCCTTGATATTCTGCCAACAGGCCTTTTCGAAAATGTTTCTAATTGCATGGCCTCAGATCTTCTACAAATTGTCAACATGTCTCCTCTCTCAGGTTTGAAAACTGAAACTGAAACTGTCATCAAGCCACTCTTAAAAAAGAACAATCTAGCCACATCACTAATGAACAATTATAGGCCCATATCAAACCTCCCGTTAGTAAAATCATTGAAAAAGCTGTTTTTCAACAGCTAAACAACTTCTTGGAAATAATAGCTGTTTTGATGTCTTCCAGTCAGGTTTTCAAGCACACCACAGCACTGAGGCTGCTCTTGTTAAGGTCTTCAATGGCATCCACTTAAACACAGACTGTGGTAGAATTTCAGTCTTGGTATTATTGAATCTCAGTGCTGCATTCGGCACGATCGACCACAACATATTACTAAACCGACTGGAAAACTGGGTTGGAGTTTCTGGCACAGTATTAAACTGGTTTGCGTCCTACTTAAAGGATAGGGGCTTCTTTGTGTCTATAGGTAATTACGCATCTGAGCGGACAAAAATTACATGTAGAGTTCCCCAAGGCTCCATTCTGGTGCCTCTTCTGTTTAACACCTACATGCTCCCACTGGCTCAGAATATGGAAAACAACAAAATGTGTTGCAATAATTATGCAGATGACACACAAATTTACATAACAATGTCACCAGGGGACTATAATCCCATACAAGCACTGTGTAACCGCATTGAACAAATCAACAATTGGATGTGCCAGAATTTTCTTGTCATTGTCAAGTCATTGTTACTAAGACCAAGAAAGTGGATAACATCACTCCAGTTCTGAGGTCTTTACACTGGCTTCCTGTCTGTCAAATAACTGATTTTAAAATACTGCTGTTGGTTTATAAAGCACTGAAAGGTTTAGGGCCAAAGTACATTTCTGATCTTCTGCTACGTTATGAACCATAAAGACCTCTCACATAGTCTGGGACAAGTCTGCTTTCTGTGCCCAGAGTCAAAACTAAACATGGAGAAGCAGCGTTTAGTTTTTATGCCCACGTATCTGGAGCAAACTCCCAGAAAACTGCAACTCTCAGTTCTTTTCAATCAAGGCTGAAGACTTTTCTGTTTGCCACTGCCTTTTATTAAATCATATAATTATTCATTTCTAGGTTACGTGCTGATGTCAGTGGTTGGTAGATTGGGAAAAAAGACTGTGGTGTGTTTTTAACCCCCACAGCCCCACAACTGGGTGTTTTTTTCCCCCCGGGGCAGCTTCTGCTCAACACATATAGACCCACAGTGAGGTTAAACCCGTGGGAAGATGTTCCTACCCTCTAATACGACCCACAGGAGCGCTTTCCTAAATTAGCGCGCCTACCAGTGACAGGTGAAACACGTGGTTAACGTTGTGAAATGTCGTAGTTTGGTCAGGTTTAGACAACACAACTACGTTGTTAGGTTTAGGAAAAGATCATGGTTTGGGTAAGTCATGTGACATAAGTCAGGTAACTAACGTAAGTTAAGTGACGTAAGTCACATACGTAACATTATGTAACTTAAAACTTGCCATCCATCCATTCCACCACCTCCAGAAGCGGACTTTCTTGCTCCTTATACTACATCACCTGACTTTCTCCTTTGCTCCTGTCATAATTACTACGACCACTAGAGGTCACATCCTACAATAAACATGGGTCGTAATAAGCTGCTTGCAAAAATGACCTACAGTATATGGGTGTTTTTCTGGCGAGGACAGTCTCCTTATTTTGGTTAATCAAGACCGGTGGTGAATATGTATGCTTATGGATTCAGAGATTGGATTGTGTACACAATCTACAAATCGGTGCTTATTAAGTCTCAAATTGCCACCACTGAAGTGTTCTTGTATTTAATACCTGTCTTATTATAGTTTAGCTTATATTTTAGCTTGTTTTTATTTTCCATTCTCTTGGCTCTTTAATGACTGTTTTTTTATTATATTTAAATGTCCCTTTGTGGTGTATTTCTTTTGCACTTTCACATTTGCTTTTGATGTTTTGTGTCAAGCACTTGTTGCTGAAATGTGCTATATAAATAAACTTGCCTTGCCTATTTACAAAGCAATATACACAATGCAAGAGGAATGGGGGGGTTTCTCCTGGGTCCCCTAGCCAGTTTATTGGGCCCTCACCCTCACAAACTCAGAGTACATCTTGCAAGCTCAGTTTTTACTATGAGATTTACATCACAGTAAAATCCACTTGGAACCAATTCAGCTCAACTATTACCATAACAAAGAATACTAAGATAAGTTAAGATAATGCTAAGATAATGTTTTGACTCACCGCCTCAAAACTCATGAACTCTTTGAGTAACCTTTTAAACTCTGGTGTTGCACACCTGCATGTTCTGTTCTATTATTTTATTTCTCAGTGTAACTGTTAACAGGATGTTGATGTAAAAGAGCATCAGCAAACCTACACTGTATGAATAAAGCAGGGTAAGTAAAGGTTAAATAAAATAATAATAAATAATAAAATGAAGCACGATTCTGTAACAACATTGAGAGGATTATTTTTCAACCCTGATTTATTCCAAAACTGGTTTTGGTGGATTTATGAGAAATTTGACAATGTTTCCAGAACAGTTGACATGTTGCAGGTTGAAAACAGAAAGTAGACCAATAATAGCTCTGTGTTGTGTGCTGTGTTTATCCAATTAGGTATCGGGAATGTTCATGTTGATTTCTTAGTGAAGAACTGTCAATCATCTGTTGTACAGTCTGCATGAAAAGATGCTGGGCCAAAGCAAATTCAAGCCTCAAACAAGTTTTTGTCAAGTTAGGTGAGATACACTACATGGTCAAAAGTATGTGGACACCCGAGCATTACACCCATATGTGACTGCTAACCATTTCAGTGCTACTACTGTTCAGCCTCCACTCTTCTGGTTTCAGGTTTTCCACCAGAAGTTGGAACCTGGCTGCAGGTATTTGCTCACAGTCAGCCACCTGGCTCGCAGTCAGCAGTCCAGTTCAGCACACAGGTGTTGGGTGGGGTTGAATTCAGGGCCCTGTGCAGGTCAGTCAACTTCCTCCACACCAAACTGGGAAAACTATCTCTTTATGGAGCTTGGCACTGAACACAGGAAATGGGCACTATATTTTAGGAAGGTTAAACCCTGAGCCTTAACGTTCAAAAAGTGTCAATTAATGCTTTCCTCAAATTATAACAGAATTTGACTTTGAGTGGTGGTTGTTTGCTTTCAGATGCTTCCTGTCTTCAGCTCATAATTTACCCTCCTTTTTATTGACCTCCTCCACTGAGATGAGCTGAGCACAGATGATGGATTTTGGCTGATGTCAGCAGCCACAGAGCTGCGTCCAAGGATAGTTTTTAACCTTCAACACTCAAACTATCAAAGCATTAAAACCAAATTTATCTCCTAAATTGAAAGCATAAGCATTTGAAAAACACGACAGTGCTAACAACACAGCTGAAGATAATTCATCAGTGATCTTTCTGCCACACTACGCTGAGAGAAGAGAAGAGCTCAAATGTGAAGGGGAGAGAGAATTTGATTTAGCTGAAGCAGACTGAAGAGATTCACTCCCAGCCGAGCCTCTGGGTGTCTGAGCAGCAATAACAGAATCTGTTCTTTGGAATGCCGAAAATAATTAATTGTAATTTTCTTTTGAGATTAGATTGAGCAATATAATCTTCAGCGGATATGAAAGCAATGAAAAGATAAGAAGTCCATCAAGCACGTAAATGAGAAACTGTGAAAAGGCACACCCTAATCATATTGTGATGCTTTGATGAGAAATAAATGGGAGTAAATAAATCAATCTAAACTAAGAAGAAGAAAAGAGGAGCAGCTCCTAGAAGTTGATTATAAACTCACTGCATTGCACAGAGAGAGCTGAGATACAGGCATAACATTTGTTATGATAATTATGTTCTCCTGTTATTTGTAATTAAGTTTGACTGGTATCACAGAGGCATGGCTCGGTTTGATGTAAAAATAATAATAATGTTGCGTCCGGTGGCCTTGTGATTAAGACTCGTGCCGCATAACCACAATATTCCAGTTTTAACTCTGGCCAGGGACTTCTGCTCCCTTGCTCTCCGCCTGCATTTCCTGTCTGCATTTCTACGGTCACTGTCAACTAAAGGCAAAATGGCAAAAATACAGCCTTAAAAACAACAATAATAATAATTATATTGGGCACACTAATATTAGCAAATGTCACTACTCACTCCTAATATTGTTGCAGTATGACAGAGGATCTGACAGAGGTTTTTAATGTATTTAGAACTACACAAGAGTCTGTAGCCATGCTAGTGGCTCTGTGAGCTAACATGGTTCTTTTGAAATCAGTCAGAAGCTGACCGCATAGTAGACACACACACACACACACACACACACACACACACACACACGCACACATGGGCACAGCATGCTCTGCTAGGTGTCTACAGTACAGATGACCTCTGTACAGTCATTACAGTGGATGTTTGGGGCTAATAAACACAGGTGGCAAAAACAGTCCAGTTTTAAAAATGAGAATGGCACAAATAATGGGAAATGAACATTTCTTTCTCAGTCTGAACACACACCCTCAAAAGAAGCTTCAGTTTACAGGGAGTGGCACTGCAAACTGAAACTTAAAACTAAACTAACAAAAAAGGGGGGAAAAAGGAGGCTTCTGGTTGTGTTGCTGGGGGGCCGGGTGGGGGACCCTGTTGCTTCTCCAGTGTCCCGGACTGGCCTCGCCCCTCATTGCTGTGTTGCTGCATAATTGTAATTATAATAATGGGTATTATTATATTATACTGTTCTGTATATGGAGACTATTATAATATTATTATCATATTTTTTTATTATATTATTATTATAATGGAATTGTCGTTAGATCATAATTTATTATCACTATAACATTAACACTACGTCCCTCTTCTTTTTCCCCGCCACACATGCCTTACTCCCGCACTAACCTGTCCAGGATCATTAAACACAGATACACTGGCTCTAATATAAAACCCAAACATGCACACACACACACACACACACACACACACACACACACACACACACACAACCAACACATACCCAACTTAATCTAACCTAATCTCTACTTACTCCCTCTTATCATATCATCACATTCATCATTGTAGCTGCTTTGTTGTTTTCTGTATGTCTGTCCATGATGTCTATTACGTTTATGTCACTTCTTTTTTTCACACTCTATTTCACCAATAAAAAAAAAACACAACAAAAAACTGACGTCTGATGTTTCAGATAGAAGAAAATCTTATTAACATTGCAGCTGTGTATGAAATACCCGAGAGATGTCTCACTACCTATGATTGGCCAATTATTTAGAGAATTTCAAAAAAGCTGCATCAAAGAACCAGGACTGCAAGATCCATCCCCTACTGCTAATTACAGTGTTAATGTGATTTAAGGACTTTAGCTTTTAGCTTCCATTAATGTATAAGCTTCAGGAAAAGAGGCATGTGTATATTTCCTGCTTGTATGTGTGTGTTGTTAGAAAAGCACATGGAACATGTCTGCACTAACGAGGTCTTTTCTTGGACCTGGCAGGCTTTGGCCAAGATCTGCTCACCTTATTGTGGGTGTGTATGTGTGTCTGTGTGCGTCCTATGTCTTGTGTGGGTGTGCGTTCTGACAGCGTGTCACCTCTGGGTGTCATTCCAGGCGATACCGCCAAGGAGAGCAGCCTTTACAGCCGTCCCGCAGAGCCACCGCCTGTTCTTAACAAGGACACTGAGGCATGCAGATGCAACAACACACACACACACACACACACACACACACACACACACTCAAACACACATACATAAGACAGTTATTCCATCCAGCTCTGGCGCATGGCAGCAGTAAACTCGTACATTTCAGTGTGCTCCCAGTAATTCATCTTTATTGTCCAAGTCATCAAATTTGAAGAACGACAGTGAGACAGCTGGACTAGCATTAAATTTCCTCAAAGCCAAGGAGACTGGCAACATGAATACACATTCTCTATTGTTTCACTTACACAAACACACACACACACACACACACACACACACACACAACTTCACCCTTTGAGGATACAACCCAATAATAATAATAATAGAGCACATTTCTGAGGGGGGAAACAGGGTTTCAAATCTCCTAGACTCTACCAGATTCCTTCTCCCCCCAACAAAGTGTATGATGAAGTGGGAAACACAGAAGAGAAAGAGAGAAAGAGTAGCAGTGAACAGGCGAACAGTGACAAGCTGCCTGTCAGAAAACAGAGGGATCCCTATCGCATCCTAACATCATCCGCTGACCATTCTCCTGCAGTCACACATGACTGATGAGGGAGGTAAAAAAAGTTGAACTTGTCTTTTCTCTAATCCTCACACTTTTCTTTATGGCAGGAAATGAATGGCCTCTCACGTAGGACACTTTTACACACACACACACACATTTGTCAGCTTGCCGTGCTCATCCTGGAGCAGTGCTTTTATCATCACCCAGTAAGTAGCAGCGGTAAAATTGCTTAATTAAAGCATGAATGTTTAATAAATCCTCAGGCTGCGTGGAGAGGGACCTGAGATAGGCCGTCCATTGACGGGCAGCCTGGAGGAAGGAGACAGACAATTCCTCAACTCTCTTCCAACTGACTTTAAGTTCAAGTGAGTCCTTTAACAGAGAACAGGTGGGGCCGGTAAAGGCCAGCAACTTCATGGGCAGTGAGGTCACTGCCTTGAACTTTTTTTAAAATGCTAAGTTGTTCACTTCTGTAGTGGCTGGGAATGTCAGCTCCTAAGCTAATTCAGTAACCTTAACCCAGGCTGGTTGTGCTTGATTTTCATTGCCTTTATATACAAGCTTATACCCTTTTCCACCATATGCAGGTTTTTTAAATGTGGGTAAACCTGCTAAAAATAGGCGATTGACTCCTTTCCCATTGCCAGTAGTTTGCATTAATGTTTTTTTTTTATGTGTCACGTTTGACGTCACGAACGCACCGGAAAACAGGGTTAGTAAACAGTAGAAAGCAGCATGGAGGCTAGTGATAATGTCACGGTGTAGCCGTGGTGTGTCTGGGCAGGTGACAGGTGTGTTACGGTGTTTATGTGCTTTGAAAGACGTCATAGCGCAAATATAACGTCACAGCTGATGTGACATGCCTAGCATGCTAATACTACATAAACATATGGATGAGACCAGGGATACGCAGATAGAAACAGATGAAGAAGAGTGGCACCGGAAAAGGGGCGAAAATTAGCGTGCCCACCCGGGTGTCATGTTTCCATCACTGCCGTTCGGAGCCAGAGCCGATAAATACCCGTGACTACTGCCGATTGAACTCTGTCCCACTGAAGCCAAAAGTCAGATGTTAGTGTGTGTTAGTGTGAAGAAATGAGGTTGTCTGAGTCAGTGTCTTCGTTTAAATCTCGTCTCAAAACACATTTTTATCTGAAAGCAGATCCTGATTTTACCTGAACTGGCTGTTTATTTTACTGCTTATTTTATTGCTTTTGTGTATTTCATGTGTTTTATTTCTTTATATTTCGTCATTCACTGTGTTATTTTATTTTTCTTGTTGTGAAGCACTTTGTACTTTGTTTTGATAAGTGCTCTATAAATAAAGTTTTATTATTATTATTATTTATTAGTGGGTTTTTTGTCCAGTGTGAAAGGGGCTTTATTCACTACCAGGGCTGCAAACTTTCACGCAGTAACCGTGAGACACCAAACGTCCATTTTCTCATGCAGCGCGAATCAACTCTGCCCAGCTGATGCGACACCAGCGTACGCCGGCGAAGTAATCAAGTGGACCCACTCTCAGACAGTTTGTGACTAGAGTGGTAACTATACTGGTAGAGTTTTGCAAGAGAAAAAATCTGTCATTGATTAACTGATGTCTTTTACCACCAAATGTAAAAGTTAAGTGTGGATACATGAAGGTAAGTAGGATTATGTTCCTATATAAGCCATTACATTTAAGGCAATGAGATGGTGGCTATACGATGTTCAACGACACATAGTTGTACAAAACTACGTGGCAATTCTTTCTGTAGTTGTTGAGATATTTCAGTCCTTCAGGACCAACCCACCAACCCACCTTGCCATCCCTGGAGCCATGCCGCTCGCATGGCTAAAAGCTTTAACACAATTTTAAGTTGTTTGGGTTTTTTGCCAAAAGGTTTTCAACACACCACACGTATCTGTATATGAATGGATAAAGACGAGTGTCAGTGTTGCAGGGACATACAAACCATGCCGATGGGACATTTTGAGCCTTAGTAATGTCAACATTTCTAGTGTAATACTAATAAACTAGCTCATTTTGCCACCCCTGTTTTTCTTTTTTTGTTCCATTTGGGATTATATGAGGCGTACCTTTGCTGCAAATACCTCCCACAGATGTTTAATTGTTGTAGGTTAAATGAATGTTAAATAAATAAATGTGACCAGGTTAAAAAATTAAAAATATAAAACATGGCTCATAGATGAAATCATTTTTTGATTCTAAGACACACTGTAACATTTTATAATACTTTATAAACCACTGTCACATTCTGCCTCTCAGTCCCTCCCTTCAGCCACTTTCCCACTTCCCCAGGCTCCTGCATTGACATTCTCTACCTGTCCACCAGATGTCCTCGGACTTTTCCACCTGTCCCAGTCACCTGACTCCCACATCCACCTGCTCACCTGTTCCTCATTCCCCAATTACCTGTCAGTATTTATACCAGCCCATTTCCCTCTCTTCCTGCTCTTTGTGCCATTTGAGTAACACTGCAGCCAATGACAATCTACAGCAGGCTAAGTTAGAGGATGCAGCCTTTAGGCCTATCAGTAGCTTCTGCTGATGTCTGGCCCCACATTTGTGGCTGGATGCTGGCTCTTTTCAAGCTGTCACCTTCTCCTGAAGGACGATTACAACAGCAGTATATTCCGATCAAGCAGTTCCTTTAACAGAAAGCACAGCAGTAAAGCAGTAATGATGCCAAATGCTCAACACAGCTCTGTCCTTTAAAAGTTTACCCATGGCGCCATGCTGGTGTATTGCACATGTCAGAATCGCTCATCATCATACGCTTATTTAAATACATCGACAAATTGATTGTAGGATTGATTTGACTTGGAAAGAAATAACTGATCTGTAATCACAGCCACCAATCTCTAAAAATGCCACTGATCATTAATGAGGTGAACATGTCATGACCACAATAGGACCACACACATGTGCTAATTGTTTTCCCTGCCTCCGTCCCAAAACAACAAGCTCCATATGAAAACTTCCACAACAGGCTCTGAAGCTCCCTGCAGGCAGAGTGACCTCTATACCAGCACAGAGCATCTTACTGCCATCTCGCTTCGGTTTGTTCCTGCCCACACGGCGCCCCCTGTGGTGCACACTTCACCTCGCTCTCTACACATGCTCACACACACACACACACAAAAAAAAATCAGCTTTATTCTCTCCCTCAGTCAGCCACCCACACTCAGTAACGAGGAACCAGTGCGTGGTAGCACCGGTGTATGTGCCATTTTCTGGTGTGACATTTCACCACGTGGGTGCACCGTTGCTGTATACGTGCGTATGTGTGTGCACACAAGTGCGTGTGCATATGAGCGTGGAGAGGAGCTAATGCATTAGTCTTGCTTTCAGATTTCTCAGTGCTCCTTATGGAGGCAGGCTGGAAATCCCTTAGTTTAGCAACAATGTGGTCCAGCCAGGCAGAGGCTTGCAGGGAGAGACACAGCGCTCACATTCATCTGCCTCAACCGCAGCCAGCTGCCAGCAACTGGAGAAAAAAGCGAAAGTCAGGAGGGTTTATGAGTATTTCTTCCTTCTTCTTTCCACATTTTTTGGACCGTGAATCAGTCTGGTCTTTTCTTTACCCTTCCATCACCATCAATATGTTAGACAGAACTGATTAGACGGTGATCAAAGTTGTGAAATGATGCGTTCTGGCATTTCCAGAACTGACTGGCCCAGTGGAGGCAGTACAGTTAAAGCTCAAAAGGAAAAAAAAGTCCTATTCGCCTTGCTTACAGTTCATTACACATACTCAGCTATCCTTGTTCTTCTGCCTTCAGGACTTTTAACAAAACAGCTGTCCAGCTGGTCTGAGGCCAGTAGAGAGACACGTAGGTAGAGCCCAAATGATAATGGAGTTTTGAGTCCAATACCAATATCTATGTATATTCAAGAGTCTACACATAACATAAAAAACATCTTTGATGAGGACCCCTTAAATTTGGTTAGTAAGGCCCTGCACATCCACACAGGTGTTTTCACTTGTCCTGGCTGATTAAACCTCAGCTCAGGCTGAAGGTGGGTCCTGTCTAGATGGTAACCCTGGATTTGCGGAAACTCTCGCGAGATTTAGGTTTAGGCAACAAAACTGCTTGGTTCGGTTTAGGAACGTGCACAACGAAGAAACAACGGTGCAAATCCAGCGTTACCATCTAGACACGACCTTGAAGGTGGGCAGGGCTATGCAGGAATCATATGAGGTCACTGGACTCTACCAATAACAATGATTAAAGTGCAACTTGTCCCGCCCTAACAGGTGCAACAAAACTGACAGGAGAGTCAGGGAGATATCAGTCAAACACAGTCTGTACGCAGCCACACAGAGCTGAGAAGAGGTCTAATGAGGCAAATTTATTAAAATCACCTTAGTGGGTTTACCATGCGTGTGCAGTCTTTAAAAAGTCTTGTCAGTGCTCTCTGGTGGACAAACTATGTAACGATGACATTGTTTCTAAATGACCTCAAACACGTATTTTGCATTTCTCGACTGCATGTTCTTGTTACGTACTGACCGAACGTATTTACAGATTTTGATATCAGTACTAGACTAGAATGTAGTTATCAGTGCTTCCCTTCTGGACTTGACACACACCTCCCCATGACAGAGATCTTTACAACACACACACACACACACATGCGCGCCAACTAGTCACGGCTTGTTGACAGCTGCGTCACTCTCACTGCCATGAGTGCAACACTCCAGTTTCAGCCAGGAATCAGGATTCTGGAAGCAACATGAGAAAATAAGAGGAAAACAATACTCAGTGCTTCATGTGAGGATATATTCCCCAGGGTCCAACACGCTGATAAAAAAAGATATATGTATACTGTGTTGTGAGTTGGCAGTTGTAGTCAAAAGTAGACAAGATCATCTTTGCTTGTTCAAGCACCAGTAACTATGGCAAACAGTCTCCAGAGAACCATGATTGGCAAAACAGACAGACAGCAGAGACAGTTCCCTCCAACCCTCCATTTTCTATATCCACTTATCCTTGGATCCAATCCCAGCATGCATTGGGCCAGAGTCAGGGCACATCCCGGACAGCCTATCGCAAGACTAGTGCTCTTAAACAAACACATGTAAATGATTCTTTACAGGGTGCATCCTATGATGGTGGGTCCATTTAGAGGATCTTAAAGCCAGACTGAACCTGCACTTATTTTAACAAGTCACATATGTCAGAGTTTATTATCAAAATGCTGACAAAGTTATTACATTTGGGACAAATTTCATAGCATTTAGGTTTGGGCAAAGCACTGAAGTCGTGTTTGCCTTAGCTGATTGGCATCTAATCAATCTAATAATGGTCAGTTCCTTGTGAACTGTATGTGAAGTGTCTCTGACTGAAAGCCTTACTTCATCACAGATAACTGGCAAATGTATCAGCTTGACGGAAAGCGACTGTGGCTTAGTGGCAGAGCGGGTCTTCCACCATACATCCTGGAGTGGCTTTTTCATTGGTCGAGTTCACCAATGACCGCTGACAATTGAACACAAATACCTGGTAAATATGATGTAGTCACCTGATTTTTCCTGACTGAGCTAGGACCGCATGAAGGTTCCATTAAAAAAAACTAACCAGTGCACAATACTGTGGGTGAGGGCTGTAATGGGTGCACCAGGTATACAAATTCAGGCAAAAGCAAGCTGCGTTTCTTGACCCCATTGGGAGGAGCTTTAGAAATGGGCCAGGCCTCGTAGGTGTTTTATGATGTATTCGGTCTAGAAATGTAAACTTTCAGCCACTGACTGGGATAAAGGGTTTTACATGCACATTAGTATTTGGGGTTTTCAATTCACCAAATCTGTATGTCCCATATCAACATAAAGAACATGCAGATTTCACACAGAAAGGCCCCATCCAGCAGAGTTCAAACCTGGACTTTTTTTTGCATTGAGGCAACACTGCCAACAACTGAGCCTTCTCTCTGTGTCTCGGTGCAGAGTGCTTTTGGTGTGTGACACTGTGTCCTTGTTTGGTTATTTTCCAAGCATTATTAAATATTTCACACTCGAAAATGACTGCAAAGCTGAGTGTGCAACCAAGGTCATGACCCAGACGATCCCATGGCTTTGTCGGTAAGTTGTATCTGTCCTCCTTCAACTTCAGTTTGCTGGCACTTCTTCTCAAAGCTATCACAATCGTGTTTCTTTTGTTCAGATTGAGTCATGTGCTTTCTCATCTCCTCACATCTCTCTGATCCATCCTTTAATCACTCACTGCCTCCCCTGCTGTCCACTGAGGGCTAACAAATGAATCCTTTCCCGTCCGTGCCACACCACATTTTGTGTCACAAATCACACCACATCCACACACATGCACAAGTACACATTGGAGGTCTACCAAAATGGATTTTCATGGACAATGTTTCTGATCTGAAGCTACCAACAGCCCAATATTTTGTCCCAAAACCTTTAACTTTGACCATTTGAATGTCAGAACATTCCATAAATAGCCCTGAAATCACCAGTCCTCTCAATTTAAAGGTTAAAGATTTCTCACACTGCACAGGTCCACACAGTGAGCTGTGGTCGTATGAAACACGGACTCCTGCTCATTAGCTGAAAATGATCGTTGAAAAACGTCATTTTTTATAACTGAAGCTGCTCTGAAAATATTTACATTTTCTAGGATATTTGCCTTTATTCCTGCGATTCAGGGATACTGAGACTCGTAATTGAAACTAGAGTGATATTGATAAAAACATTTACGAAACATGTCATGCTTCCTTTCATCCTTTAAATTCGATCAAAAGGTCACATTAGAATCAATACAGGTAGCTCTTCCTATTGATGATCCCATTGACATAGTAAAACAGATAATCAAGCTGTACCATATCTGTCATTCCAGAGGTCGATCGCACTCACTGGGCAACATCCAATATTGTATAATTAATAGAAGGGTGACAGTGACCAGACCAGTCTGAAAGTCAATTATATTAATCTAACCATTCACCCCATATACAAACAGGGCTACCCCTGCCCTTATGGGGATGGAATTTATTAATAAAGAATATACACTCATACTGCCATTCCATCTTTGCACATTACTGGTTAATATTTTCTTCAACAGTAACATTTTTAACAGTGATTAATGGATAATTAATTAATCAATAGCATGCCTAAGAGCTTTATAGGTTGTACCAGTATTTTAAGTGGACATAGCGAAATAACTCCTAAATCACCATATGTCTTCGATCTTCATGAAAAACGTTACGGTAACGGCTCCTCGCCGCCTCTACTGCAGCTTCTGTGTAGACTGAAAATGACATTAGTGAGGAAGATACATCACTTGCTACTGACTGGTTATGGTGAAACAAAACAACTCCCTCCCCAACCAGAAAACCCAACCCAATTGCTAGATAAGAACGTAGATATTTGACGATTCTGCCAATCTCTGGATAATTTTTTTTCAGTCAAATGCCATTGCTTTCTGCAATATCTGCGAATAGTATGGTATGGTTAAGGTTAGGGAATGATCGTTTTTATGGTAAATAAACTATGGTTAAGGTTAGACAACGAAAACACAACGCTCCGGTTTATAAAAAAGCAACATTAATTGCAGATGTGTGATAGGATGCAAACTTTTCTAGAAGAAAGCCAGATGTGCTACATGCCCATCAGTAAATTGTGATTTGCAGACTGTCCGATATGGACGTATAACTAGCTGAGAAATTGGCTAAAATTAACATGATGTCAGGCTGAATGAAAATGCCATTTCACTCTGATTATCAAGCTACCTCTAGAGGGCACCAGAGAAAAGCTTTCAAATCCTACAAATACATGTACACATATATAGTAATCTCTTTTCTAAGTTGTATTTCCATGAACGTTTATGCTTTGGGTAAATGCGGCCATATGAGGAGAGGTTGAGCACAATGCCTATAAGGATCCAAACTCCTTTTCTAGCCCCCGTGAGCTGGACATGAGCAGAGCTTGAGTGCTGACAGCAGGTCTCACCCCTCCATCTGCTACTGGGCGGGACCTTCAGTCCCTCTGCAGAGTGGGAGTGAAGGAGGCTGGGAGACAGACTGTAATCTATGAACTCCTCGGTTATTGAAAGTGCTGAGACCAAACAGGTCCAGCTGTTTATTGCCTGACCCAAGCAACAACAATCTATCCTCATCAAGCCCCGTGCACCTCACACGACACCACCTCTCAGCTCTTGTGAGCCTCTTCACTCTCCTTTCTTCTCCTCTCCCACTCTATCTCTCTCGTCTGTATCTATCTATTGTCTTTCCTTCATTCATCACTCACAACTATCACCCCTCTATTCCCCTCTTCACTGCACAGCGGGCCATAACTGCCCGGCTCCCCGACCTATTTCCTCACAGAATCCATTACATCTCCGCATCCTCTTTTTATCTTCGTTCACCAATTGGGTTTCAATCCATCCAGTCACCCATCCAGCCAAATATTCAGACTGCTTGCCTCTTCCTTTTGAGCTCATTACGGGGTTCCATAGCCACTCGTTCTCTCCGAACCTGGGCTCATCATCTAGGAGACGCTTCGCCCCTGTGGGTTGAAGCACATAGAGGAAGAAGAAAAGCTATAATGCGTCCTTCTCTTTCTATCTCTACAGAAGCCAACAGTGGATGGTATATTTATTTTTTATTTTTCACACCTTAAGGCACAAACAGCCCACACCCCGCTGTTAAGCACCATAAGCGGGATTACATAAGTGCGATAACTAGCGGAGAGGAGGCTGGGGTGGCGAGGGGATATTAGCCGCTGGAGACTGGAGGAGGATAACGCAGGAGATACCCACCGCAACATCTTCTCTGCTTGGATGGCTTCCCACGACTGGCTCAGTATCAGCCCACTATCAGCCTGGGGAGGGAAAAATGGGGAGGCAGTGATGGTGGCTCAGAGGAGGAGGAGGAGGAGGAGGACTGAGAGAATAACACCACAGGCTGATTAGGGTAAGAAACTGAGAAAAGCAGAGGAAGGAGGAAGAGATAGATGGTGGAAAGGTTAGGGGTAGACAGGAGAGCTGAGAAATGTTCCATCCCTCTGGCCATAGCCCTGACGAAGCCAGGATAGAGATGTCAGGCCACATCCTGTCTGCCGAGGGAAGGGAAGGGGAGCCGGGATCAAGCAGCAGACAATTAGACTTCAAGCCACAGGCCCTTATCCAGTCGCATTTCTGCCTCTCTCCTTCTATCTCACTCTTTTGTCTCTCTTTTTATCCCCCCCCCCTCCGTTCTGAGCGTCCCCAGAGCTATCCAATATCAGCACTTGATTCTACTCTGTTTCCGCAGGAAACTTCCCAGAGGCCGATCGAGTGTCCCTCCCTGGACCGTAGAGGGACAGAATACAGTGACGACCTTGCAAGGTCACAGAGCTCGCTTCCATCAGATGAAACCCTAAACCTTTCATTTGCCTCTTTCTGTCCCTCTCTCTCTCTTCTACTTCAGCCACAGCACCACACTTGCTTTTGAGCCAATGTCACACAATTATCCTCACTTTTCACAAATCATACACATTTTCATAGGCTTGATTGCAACTGAAGATGCCATTTCTCAGTCATTTTGCTGAGAGCATAAACTCCAAGACTGACCTTTCGAGGTCAGACAAAAAAAAAAAAATTTTTCCCCATAGTTTCTTGACAACAAGGCTCGTCTTGTCTCATTGTTTTAGAGAGAAGCAGATACAATCGTTAATCTTAGCACTTAAGAGCTTTTGGAAACTCTGCAGTTGATGTATGAACAATGATTTAATCTCCTTAACAACTAATATTTTACAACTTTTTTTTTTTAGTTAAAAAACATCAAAGCTTTTCTACTCACCATTTATCTCAGCATCTTTCCTACTCTCCTTCACGCTGGGTAAACAGTTTTCCAGGTAAACTCCATTGTGATAACAGCTAACCCCCTCACTGAGCTGGGGTGGCGGCTCCCAGCACAGACATGGAGTCTGCATGATGCCGCAGGGCCTGTTAGATGTGCTGGAGGCCAGACAGTCCTCCAGCCACTGGCACAGCATCTGACAGGCCGCCATGCTTGGGTTGCGCTTTCCCACCACCAGGTACTCTGTTTTGAAATCACCGTCGCCATCCGTGAAGGGCGTGCCCGCCCGGGGAGGTCCCTTCCTCATTTGGAGGAACTGCTTTCCGGCCTCCAGGAAGGCCACCGGGGCAGAGGTATCGCACAGCCTCACCACCTCATTAAAGCTCTCCATGCCCAGGTAGGTGCGCGTGGTCTCCAGGAAGGAGTCGTATTGAAAGGTGCGGAGCTGTGACGGCACGCAGTCCTCGGTAGGTTTAGTGACCTTGATGAAGATGGTGTAGCGCCGCGGATCAGGGTTCTGCAGGGTCCAGGAACAAGGCATGGTGGGGAAGACTGATGACGAAAGGAAGAAGCCGAAGAAGCGGCTCTGGACTAAGGTGGAGCAGGAGTCAGACTCTGGGCCGGAGGGGGCTGCGTGGCACCAACCCTCCATCAGCAGCAGAGGGGCAAAATACAAGAGTAGCACTGGGATAGGCCACCTTGCTTGGCCAGGAATCCAAGAAACAATGCTTGTCATGGTTTGCAGATGAAGGGAAGGAGAGGTATCGTAGGTTGATGGCTGGTTTCTGGCCTCGGATGACTCAACTTTCAGCTGTATAGCGCAATGGAAGAAGAGAAGGAGGAGGGGGATGAGGAAAAGGACGTGGTTAAGGAGGAGGGGGAGGAAGGTTGCTCTCAAAGATCCAGCGATCGGCCCATGGCTGCATCAGTCGACCCCGAGATTCACAAGAACCTGTGAAATGGAAAAGACAAGATATGAATTAGACTTCGTATCTGATCAGACAACGGAATGGGATTACACTGATTCTATTTATCTCCGCAATGAGAAATCTCTATCAGCTGTTACTTTTTGTGCTGTAAACTGAGAGCGACTGCAGTGACTCGGGCCCAGGAGAACAACAAGTTGAATAGAAGCAGATGGAGGGAGGGAGCCAGTGATTTTGTTATATTTTTCTTCATTACATAAGTTCAGATTGGTCTCTTCCTGAGAGACAACTGTTTTCCTCACATGTCTGTTCCCATATTTCATCTGCCAGCTCATTAATTTGTCCAATTATATGACTATTAATTACAAAAAAGGCAACACCTGCAGTCATTCATTACTCCACTTTATCAGGGATGAGCCACAGCAATGCCATGATCATAGTCCTCTTTGTTTTGGCTTGTTAAAGCCAAAACAATTAGCTGGTGTGTTGCCTTTAAATACACATTCAAAAGAAAATAGCAGTATATTTCACTTTCAGTGACAATTGCATAGTTTCAGCTGAGAGCACTGACTGATTTGAAATGAGTGCTTTTTAGGGAAATATTCATCTGTTGTCAAAGTTATTGTTTGAAAAACAAAAGATGCTCAGTTTGCAGCACTGAGGAATATTTACAAGTACAGTACATCTGTCAATAGAATGTTTAGTGCAGGTTTGAATGAAAAAGAAGAGAATATTATGAGAAGCAGGCTGTAATGTAACCTTCGACTATACACCACAGCTAAATTGCTAGAAGTTTTGGGAAAGTAATAAAATTCCATATATTTAATATATTTAAAGCTGCATTAATCAATATTTGTTTATATTAACAATGACTCAAAATAAAAGAGGTCACTAGTAGTGATGAACCCACAGAGAATTAACACCAACTCTACAGTTCCCCTTAGCTCTGCGGGGCGTTTTAGAGTCTTTCAGATGCTTTTTTTTTTGATTTTGCAGTCCACAACTTTGTTTTGTGCAGTCTCTCTCACGGCTCACATCATCTCATTTCTAGTCACAACAGGCAGCTGTTTTCAGTGAAAAAGCTCTGATAAACCTGCTTTATGCTACCTGCCCAGCATACAGACAAAGTCAGTGATTAGCTGTTGAAAGTAGCGGTGCATTTAGAAGCTAAAAAGCCAGATATTGCTCTCAGGAGTATGTGGAGGTGCATTAATCCAGTACATCTGATTGCTATCAGTTCCAATACACACCCTGTTAAGCTGCCATGACATAACCAATCCACATTAAATACAGTGTCTTTGAATATAACTGATAGCATAAAAACTAAATTACATAACTAAACTGACAATCAGTCAAAGCAGGCCACATATTCAACTTTTAGAGCCACAGCATCCATGGCCTCATCTTAATTTACATTCTTAATTACAAATGATTCCATTAAGTTCTCTACACAGTGCGGTATATAGATTTTAAATTTGGGAAAAGAGACCACTGGCATCGGATCAGTATTTGGTACCGGCAGAAACCTTGAGTTGAGATATTGAAATCGGTCTTGGGTGAGGAAAAAGTTGGATCAGTGCATGCTGAGTAGAGTACAAATAGAGCTTAATATTGGATTTGCAGACATCAGGTGGGTAAAAACATGACTCCAAATGAATGTTAATGTTGCTCTGTCTGCTGGATGAGTAAATAGGTAGCTGTTTGCTAACATTTTGACCATATCAACTTTATAAGGTGAAAATATGTCAGCGTTGTGTTTACAGCTTGTTGTGCTGCCACCAAGTGGCCAAAAACATAAATCAATTGCTGAGGCTTCTATAGTCTAAATATACGGCATAGCAGGGGTTTTAAAATAGGATCTATTAAATCATGCTTTTTTAATTGAATGACAAAGCCAATAAGAGTCAAAAAAGAGGGTTCCTCTCAAATATTCATAATGCGTGCAATAGTGAGTCGACCAACTTACAAATTGAAATTGACTATTTCAAACAGCAGACAAGCTACAAAAACTGCCTCATGGAAGTATGCCCTAATTTCTTATAAATAACACCCCCGCAGACAGAAAAAGTGAGCATCGAAATGAGATGTAATGTGGCCAGGAACCTCGGAGTCCACCATCCAGTTCTTGAAGAGCTTGGGCTTCTTGTTCCATTGATCCCAAAATACGGACAGTCTTTAAGCCAGTTCTCCAGGCTGAAACAACCCCTAGAATTAGTTCCACCTGGCCACAAATTCAAATGACAACAAGGCAAATGCGGCAGTAACTTTGACAACAGGCACCATTGGATCCCTGTCCTGCTCCTTGTTATAGATTTCAGATGAAGAGAACCTGGCAGCAGCAGTGTGCAGTGTAGCCAAAGACACTAGCATAGTGAAGCCTCCCACTGATCAATCATAATGATCTGTGGGCCTGACAGAAAGAGAGTCTGGAATAATCGCGTTTGTGTGTATGAGTGTGTTTCTGTGGGGAAGCGTGGGGGTGGGATGGCGTAAAGATAAGTTGTCAGAAACTAATAAAGATAAGTTGTCAGAACCAATAAAACACAATCTAAACAGAAAATCCTTCTAAAGCAGGCCTTCAGGGGAAAGTGCACTGTATCGTCTCTACAGAACCAAGTTTCCTTTCCAAACAAACTTAATTAAGCAAACTTTAATCAAACTGTGCATCTGGCCTTGTCAACAAGAGCATTTTTTCTTCAGTGATTACAAGCTCATTCAGAAAGCTACATCAAACAGCTTATTTTCACATATCTCAAATTGGAATAGTTAGTAAATGCATTGTTGTGTTTTTTAAAGCTTTTATGTGCTTTTTGGTCTTTATTCTGTTGTTTCTATATATTAAAAGGTACACCTAGTTATCTCTGAATTATATAACATTATATTAAATGTTCTAACGGTATGTGTGCCTACTTTATGTCAGTTTCCTTCTTTTAAAGCTGGAAACAGACCTGAAGATTACTGGAACCTAAAGACTTGACACCACACAATAAAACGGCCATTTCCACCAACATGCAGGGATGTTTTAGTCCTGACAGTCAAAGACAAGCAGATATTAAACCAGTGAGGACAACACACTGAACCACATGTGACCTTGATTAGAGTTTAGTCACAAAGCAACACTCAAAATCCTGCTGGGACACAAATGATTGTTGTTATTGTGTGTTCCTGATGACACACCACACTTGGCTCACCATGTTTGGCCTGTTTTTTTTTTTCTCCCACTACATACTGTTGACCGTCTTGGGGCACATTTCACCAAATTCTCAACATGCAAGCTGCAATTTGCAACAAGAGATTATTTCCTCTCTCTCATTTTGGCATGTTTGGCGGATTTATCCGCAAGTGACAGTCACTAGTGAAACGTGACGCTCTATTTGCTATCTGCGTGTGAGCAGTGCTTTGTGAAACCAGTCCTAAAATTCAAACATGTTGCAAATGAATTTAGTGAGCATGATGGGCAGTGACCTGATCAGAATGCAAAAGGTTAGAATCTTTAAGCGCAACACATTATGTGATTTTATATTTTCCGACAGACTCTGTCCAACCTGGTCTGATCAGTCATAACGCCTAAATCGGATCTACATCATAATCGTTTCATCAACCTTAATACCACCTTAAGTGGACACAGACATGGTTCTGTTCATACTACAGTGTGTTTTTGCAAACTCGGACGTGTTCACAGGACTGTCGGTGCTAACAATCTGTAGCAGTCTGTAGTCTTTGTCATACATTTTGAGCTGCACGCAGGTGATCCACATGGCAGATGACAAATGTTACGCCACGTGAACCTTTAAGGATCCTCAAGGATCACGGGGAAAGTACAATTTGGGCTCAGAAAACAACGGTTGTGTCACAATGCCCACAATCTGTACATTTCCGAAGAATCTAGGAAGCTTAAGATTTTGTAGAAAGCACCGAGTGAACGGTTTAAAGAGTCAATTTCCAAACCTCTGTGTAAACCAGAAATTCTTTGAATTAAGCAGCACCGTGACTTTAGTCTGTTACTGAATTGATATTTGGGGCTGGAATTGTCTGCCTCTGATAGCAGCAACCTCCCTGCAGAGTGTAGCCAGCTTTGCAGTCTTCTCTAGGGGAATGCAGTAAAATGTTGCAACGACGGAACACGCCCTTTGTGAGGCTGAAATAACCCCAGGTTTAATTCAGGGGTGTCAATTCTCAAAACCCTAAGCTATGGCAAAGTCCCTGTATCTAACATCACATACCACCAAAAGGCTTTTCTTCTGGTACAGTGATTCATCTTGTCTCATTTTATCTCACCCCACCGCCCGTCTCATTCTGCCTCATCCTATTTCACTCTGCCTCAGCCTGGCAGTTCTTGTACTTCACCTCGTACCAAAAAGCGTCCAGGGAAAACTACCTAGGCCTCTTTCACCAGACAAGCCTGACAGTAATGAAATGAATAGAGCTTTAAGAGAGGATAAAGAGCTGCTCTTTATTGACAGCTCCGCCTCATTTATCTCCAGACCCTCCACACACCTCCTCCTCCTCCTCCTCCTCCTCCTCCTCCTCCTAACCTGCAGTGAGGGAGTCTGATCGTCCACCATGCAGCGCTCTACTGGAGCTTCCTGTTCATGTCAAGCCTCCTGGGCACTGCCCCCTACCTCCCTACCTCCAACACACACACACACACGCACACACACACAAAGACACCCATCGTCCTTTATCGATCTATCGTGTTTGAGAAGCTAACAGATGGAGAACAGCTATTAACACACTTCCATCTACTCTGCAGCAGAGGGGAACAGGATATGGCAGTGAAAGAAGAGATTTGAGCCAGAGCTGCACAGTGGCAGCCTGCTGAACAAAATCTGACCCGAAGATTAAACCCGATGTTGCCTGTCAATTAATCAATGCGACTCTTTGAATCTCTGCTGTTACATGCTGTATTATGGTTTTTGAAAAGGCTATCAGGCGACGAGGGCTGCAGGGTTTTCCCAGCTCACAGAATAACACCGGTAACTCCAGACATTTCACGGTGGAGCACAGAATTCAGCACTGAGCGTGGCATACATAAAGGCAGATACACACATAAAACCCCTATGTGTTGAATTTGTGCGTGATTGTAGCATATTTCAATTTCTTTCTGATAGTTTTTGTTTGTATCGGCCGATAGCGAGTTCAGATCCGATACCAGTAGTAGTAACACAAGTAGAATAAACAACTAACATGGCGGTCAGTACAGTCCAAGCACGCATAGCTTCACTGTTCCACTGTCTGTAAGCAGGAATCAGGTAGACCATGACCAGTGTGCCAGTGCAGCGCGGGCGGCATGATAGGCGCCGTTGATTGGTGTATAACAGTGATCCAGAATTTTCTCGTCTCTGGTCGGGCAAATAACAAACTGTCTGTGTTTGGGGAGCTCATGGCTGAGATCTCCTTTGTCAGCGAGGACAATAACTAAGGAGTCCGCGTTTCTCCGCTCCACACAGTATCTGGTCGGCGAGCGTGCGCTGTGCCTCCTGCACGTTGGATTGCAGTGGAATGTAAACACCAACCAGGAGGAATGAAACAAACTCACGGGGGGAGTAGAAGGGTTTACAGTTTATAAAAAAATATTCCAGATGAGGAGAACAGTGCTGTTGAATCAAAATGATAATAAACACTATGATGAAATGTATGTTTTGCTGTTGAGACGGGACTAAAATGTTATGTGATGCTGCCCCAAACTGACAGCAAGTTAATGACAACAACATGATAGCTTCAATGCAAAAAGGGTTTGGTCGGAAAAAAAAGAATAGCTCTATGGACACTTTATTTATAATTCTGCAGAAAGGAAAACACAATGCACTGTAGTAACGCGAGACGAAGAGACATCCTGTGGCTACACCACCCTGCTATTTATGCCACGGTATGCTAGCTAACTTGTAAGTCCTAATGTTAACTAAGCATATAAATTTAAGATAATTTTAAAATAAAATTAAGTCAATGTTGGCGATTGGCTATGTCAACTTGTGGCAAATTTGCTAGCAAGCCATGTTGGCTTAGCCAGTTTTTCAGTTTGCGGTAATAAATGAACGAATGAGCCTGGCTTCCAGGCTAACGCTGGCTGGGTTAATGTGTTAGCTAACATCAGTTCGCTAGCATCAAAGCCTGCGAGTGAAACATGAAGGTCGGACAAGTGAAACGGTTTGTCATCTATATTGAAACGTATGGGGAACAACTGTTGGCTTTTCAGACCTGTTACCCAATGTGTCATCACGTGTTGCTGCTGTAACGTTTATAGCCTCCTAGTTTATTTATTTATTTATATATTTGGACAATCAACTTGTAATTATTGCATTGCAATTACTATCTAGTCAAACTGCTTCTAAGATTGCACAGCAATTTATTTGGAAGATATCTGTGTATGATTTCTTAGCTCTAAGGCCAGGTAGGCATATTAATCAACTAATTCAGCACTAGTGTAATTCTAATGGTAATATCTGTAAGTACAACCTACACAACAGCCTGATCAAACTGTCTGGCATGTTTAGAAAGAAACACATACTGTCACCTTGATGCCAGTTTCCTGTATTAGCCTGATTGAATTAGTTGAAAGAGCGAAAACACTTTGACTAAAAGTTGATTAAAATGTAAAGACGGAAAACAAAAAGATTTTTCAGGGTTTTTCTCTACTTCTCATTAAAAAGGTTTGGGAGGTTTTCTCTGTATATCTCTTAACTCCTGCAATTCAACGCCACATTGTTTTTTTGCTCCAACGTTAGCCTTTAGCTAGCGTTGCCTTGGTTGCCTTGGTAACCCCCTGCGCTCTCCTTCAAAATGTCCAAGTGAAACAAGCAGACCAATCTGTGTTGTGGAATGTCACAAAACGCTTTGTTACAATTGCACTGTTTGTTTGTATATGCTACTTTTATTCACCCAGGTGGTGGGTGCTAATTTCCAACCCTGCTCACACTCCAAAAACAATGGATCCTACACTTCCCATAATGCAACCTGTTAGCATCTTTCTTTCTTTTTTTTTAAAAAACATGAACAATAAAACCAGAGTCACGAGATGTTCTGCACACAAGAGCAGCTGATGTACATGGAGCTGCTGTGCATGTACTGAGCTGCCTGGGCACATTCATACTCAGAGTGAGGAAGTTCTTTGCTGGGTGGAAATTTTAGTATTCTGTAGCTGTGGAATTATTCATTCCTTTCAGCCTATGGCTGTTACAGCAAGCAATTAAAAGAACAAAGGTGTTGCATTAGCCAGCAGCCTAGAAGCATGAATCCGTGTAAACATGCCCAACAGGCTGGCTCCGTGAGCGAGTCAGAACAATGGCCCAATCACAGAGACGCAACAGTCCCTCAGACAGAGATGTAGAGGGAGAAAGAGATAGAGACGAGACAAAGAGAGCACTGATGAGAAAATGATAGAGTCGCATGGAGCATCACTTCTCACATCAGCAGCACAGGGATTACAGGCTGATTAGCAGAGTAACACGGGGACCTGCTGCCACACTGCCATATAAACTACAAGGCAAAAAGCCTCAAAGCTGCGAGACGCAGGCACAGAAAATTGCTCCTCTGTATCATCAAATTATTTCACATGTAAAATAATTTGGCAGGGACATCAGTTACAGCAGTTTGTGGTGTTGGACATTGATCACGGAGGCGATTCAGTCCATGCATGGGATGCTCGGGTGAGCAATCAGAAACACGGGAGGAGGAATGGGAAAAGAGAGACTGATGGAAGATGAAAAAAGAATCTATTCCATGAGGTTAGCCCGATATAAGAGGATGAGATTAGCTTTTTGTTTAAAATCAAATGTGCTCCAGTAAATCACTAGTCTCCACAATGAACACAAGACCAACGTTATTAAATCCTCTGCAAGACGTACAAACAATACTAACCTTAAAACGTGGCAGAAGATACATAATCAAACAACCACAGACTGTTAACTGATAACAACATACATGTCCATCAGTGTGACCAGCCTGAGAAAAAGGAAAATCTGAAAATTTCATCTGAAAAAATGAAATGAAATAAAATGCTGGAAAAGAACAGTGTGTATAATTAGTGAGAGTGTGAGATTCCTTGTCATTTCTGGACATTAATATAAGAAAATGTATGTATACTATATAACAAAGAGTGCAGATGACTCAAAAACTCTAAGTCTTTGCAGCAAGAGGGTCTTGGTCCTGTCAGTGATTTTGTTTCCTAAAGTAACATGTCCTTTCCTGTATGAAATGTACTGAGGAACATAGCCATTGATTTTTGAAGGTCACCTCCTGTTTCTTGTCTCCCTCTTACTAAAGACACAGAGACTGAGCTAATGGACATCTGCAGTAGTGAACTGATGCAGTTTGTAAAAACAGCGGCTGCTGTGTCACTTTTAAACTTCTGTTGAAGTATCCAGTTTGGCAACCTTGACGAAAAAGAACAAGAGATTCAGGTTTTCAATCATCCCATTGGCTATTAAGGTGCCTTATTCACTGCTTCACTCACTGTTAAAAACAAAATACTGATCCTGTGCCTTTCAGTAGGAACTGTGCAAGCTTTTCACAATTCTGATGTGCAGACATGTCATATTTTTATACAAATTAGTACAATTTAGTATGTGGTTGAGGGCTAGAACTCACAGTAAAAAGGTTCTAACTTTTGTAAAGCTGCACAAATTTGGAAACATGTACTTTTACAACAAGTCAATGAATATTGCCATCTTAAAGCAATAGCACGTTTACACATTTTTTGTAAATTTCTGTAAAATGAAATGGATGTCAAATAAAGGTTTTGCATTATTTGTTTAACAGGTGCGACACAGTAGAGGCATGCAGACAACATGGAGAGAGGGAGAGGGAGGAAGAGCTACAGCATGCAGTTATATGGTGTGATTCTTCACCACTAAGCCACCAGGAAGGCCCTGACACATTCATCCTCATACAGGTTATGCAATTATTTTTTATTATTTTTTTTGAAAGGTGCTTTAAGTTAAGTAGTTTGGTCTTGTATGGAGAATAGCGGCTGTAGTCAACTGGGATTCACAGCAGTTACAGTGGATTCTGATGTCAAACCTGAGTTACAGGAAAAAAGAAAAAAAACATTCAAAGTGTATGACTATGTACAGTGTGTCCCAAACAAGTGTCACTCTGCCAATAGGTCGCTAAATACATTACTTTCAATGAAGCTTCGCAGCTATGAGGGAGTGCTAAGTGACACAGAAGTAGTGTATGTATCTATGGTGTGGAGAAACAACACAGGCAGAAAACGTTTGATACTCAAACGTAGATTTTCTATGGATTATTCTTTGAAAGTTTGTCAGGTGGATGAGAATGCATTACATCGATGGCAGTCCCTACGCTGAATTCAGTGTAAATCCTGCACAGCAAATTTCTCTGCCTTCAATCCACTCAGCGCCACCCATTTTCCTCCTCTTGGGGTTAATGGAGAAGCAAGCTGGAGGAAAACCGGCAGGGTCTTTTCTCGACAAACTGCTGCCGCTTCTGTACAGCTGCACTCTGATAGCTGCCACGACAAAACCTGCGATGGCTTGCAAGGCTCCAAAACCAAACAGATAATCATCTGTCTCTGCTGATGAATGTGTTTACCGTGGTAAATGTCAAAGCCTTTCTAATAAGCAGAGGGAAGACATTACACAAACGCACACACACACACTTGCTCAACATTATTCGGATACACATTTCATTACATCTCCCACAGAGCTCAATGGGAAGTCTTACAGTGAAAGTGGGGGATGTTTAATTGATGAGAACTGACTTAGACTAAAGTAACAAACAGTAGAGGATTGTAAAAAAATAAAGACGTGCACAATTCAAAATGCACATTCTGTTTTAAGTCAAAGAATACGTTTGTCTGCGTATATCTTCTCTTCAGTCTTATATCTGTGGAACCAGAGCCCAGTAGGCTTTACAGACGTGTGTGTGAGTATGTGTGTGTGATTACAGAAATCATACCAGCATTGCGTGGGAGGAAGTTACTGTACAGTCCAAAAATCTGCAATGCAACCTGTCTCGCCATGCATTACGGAGGCAATAACCCACCAAAAACAATATTCAAATGGCTTCCGACCATCTAATGATAGTTTACGTGCTGTTTCACATGCCTCTCCCCTGTTACAGCAATACAGCTTTTAGAGGAAATACTGAACGCTAGTAGATTACAATTTAATTTACACCAATTGCACTGAATATCAGCACAAAATACCGGTTACTGGTAGTTGGAGTGCTGGAAGCTCCCCCAGAAGCTGCCAAGCGTATTATACGCCACGATATAAACGTGCTGGAATGAATTAAAACCTTTAAACATACCTTTACCTTTTGCAGCTATATTATATATTATAGTGTGTTGGTGTATCAGTCCCGCAAGGCTGTATACCAATTTGGTGTTGATAGTTGTCGCTTCTGGCTGTTAATTACAGCGCCATCTCCAGGCCGACTGGGGTCATTATTCTTGTGAAGCATTTGCACACCATGGGGCGAAGTTTCATGTCTCTAACTCATTCCAGCTCACAGCAAATTGAGCAACGACACGAGAAGTTCTACTCCTTCAAGGTTTGAACCCTGATGATAATTATAATAGCAATAATTTTATTAAGCTTGCTGACTCTGCTGGTGGGGTGCCGCATCTGCGCCTTCTATTGGCCGGCCGCCACCGCTACAAATGTGTAGTCCACGCAAGCCATATAACTCAAACAAGACCAAGATGAAAAGGTGAAACAAGATGTAGAGGGGGCCCATCTCTCAGTTTAGTGCCACTCCACTGATGGCGGTAAAGCATCAAGAAATGTGGCAATGTGCCATCAAAAGGCAGAGAAGAAAACTGCTACTCTGGGCAAACATGGATGAAAATAAAGCAGGTTTTTAGATTTTAAAAGAAACCAGCTCTGCAAATGTTTTATAGAGAAGGGAATGTAATTAATGGCGCTAGAGAAGGGGCCGTGGGGTCTTTAAAACTGGGACCAAGAGTATGCTCAGCAAATTCCAAGACAATCAGTCCATTAAATTGACATTTGGTCCTGAAGATGGTGTCAAATATTGTCTCAAACATGGAAAGGATTCATCCTCGTGGCGATCTGCCTATTAAATTTAGATTATTGACCCGATGAAGGTGCAACACAAACCAAAGAGGTCACCAAAGACATTAGGAATCCTCGTCTGTTGTCAGGTTATCTTTCTCAGGACTAAAGTGTTGGACAGACAAACCGACTGACAAACTGACGCTGTCACCCTCATGCCGGGCTGCTAGTGGAGCAGAAAAAATGCTCTGCTGTCAGTCTGTATCAGTCAAAGCCCACAGCGGGGGGCGCAGACAGCAAACAGATGTCAGCATTGTTTACAGCACTGTAACACTTGAGCCACTAAAGCACAATGAGCGTAATTGAACATGTCTATTATTAGGTTTACTGTACAGGCTGCGTGTACTGTAGGAGCTGAGCGGCTCCAGCTGCACTCTGCTCTGTTCTTGAGTGTGAAATGAAATAAGAAACATGGAGACATGGAGAGCAATTATCCCACACACAACAGCCCATGGCTGTGTTGAAGTGGATCCAGAGTTAAACACAGTCTTAATTGGATTTCACCAAGATGGGAATTTATGACATGTGTAACTTCAGATTACAGTCTTGCCACATACGGAGCAAACAGCACAAGTGGTTTTCCAAACACATTAATGGGCTGATAATGGCAAACAGACCCTCAGCTTTGTTGGATTCTCACTTCTAACACTTGTGGCTGCAGTCACAGCAGTGCTCTGCCCAACAGCCACAAGAAAAAGCAAAGTAAGATTAGAGTCATGATGCATGTGTGTGTGTGTGTGTGTGTGTGTGTGTGTTAGCTCTCCCTTCTAATACCCATATCTCTCAGTAGGGATGTTACTGATGGCAATGCGATGGTCCTTTTTTTCCACCAGCGCCATAAGTCTCTGTATAATGGCTGCTTTGTTCTACGACGTAATCGCATTAATATGAAAGGCAATTGCTCTGGAAAGCAAATCAAATCAAGCCAGATCACATTGAGATGAAAATGAGTTAATCAGAAAAGCTATGTGTTTGCACAAAGGGAAGGGGATTAAAACTGAAAGAGGACATCATATGCAACTGGCTGCTTTCAAATGTCATTTCAGCTTTGTTCCATCCAACTGTAAAATACATTTTACACAAACCTTTGAAAGTCTAAATGATGGAAATTCAATGTGCTCGCATCAGCTGGACTAAAGACCGTTTCTTTATTACTTCTTCTTATGTTAAAAATGTGCATCCACAAGGGAGGCTGAAATGGTATTTGAAGAATTTGTTAGGATTGATTTGATTTTTAGAGATCTGTTTTTCTAACCAGCCTGCTCCCACAGTCCATCATATCAAGACAGCTCGCAATTTACATTTCATGCCAGTTCTCATCACAGTTCACCAAAAGATGTATTAGTCTTGATTATAAATCTCTATGAAAGATGTTCCAACTATTGGTCCATCTGCATCTACCACCACTATGAAGACCTACTGCGTATATTTTAGACACAACAGGAGACTCTTCTGGATAATGCAACCATACAGCTGTATGGAGATGCATACATACAGGTGGCAGATTAAAGGCAAAACCTGAATAAGGGCACAAAAGGCTCACTGAATGGTCTGAGTATGAAAATGATGTGAATCGTGTGCTATGGCCTTCCCGGTCACCAGATCTCAACCCATCAGAACAGCTATGGGAGATGTTGGAGGGATGCGTTAGACAGCCGTCTCCAACACCACACACTGGGAGAATCTAAAACCTGTCCCCCTAAAAGTTCCATTCATACTATGTCACAAGGTTAAACAAAAGGTAAGAAGACAACACATGAGTAATACATTTTGACTTAACTGGGCCAAGGGGTCCTGACCACAGAGGATCATCACAACTATTAATTTCAACAGCAAATACAATAAAAAACAAAACGTAATGCCCGGCAGATTACACTCTTTTGTCAACATATTGAGAAAACTTTCTTTAATGAAGGCTAGGGCTCCAAGTCTGGCTCCAGACCTTTGAACTGCTGCCCACACATACAGCTGTTTCCCCTGGTTGGAATATTAACCAATCAAACCCTGTCTCCTAACAATTACATTTGTATACTACAGCTATTTGCTGCTTGGATAACATCCACGTCTTTTTCTAGTCCATCAAGTGCTATGTTCTTGTGCAGCGCAGAGTCGTTGGATGATGAACTCTGACCCCAGCGCTGTGTTGGTAGGTTCAGGCAACAAATACACTTTGGTATTGGTTTTGGTTAATACTGAAAAAGTGAACGCATCCAGCTCGTGCTCCAAGTCAGCTTTTTTTTCCAACCGTTTTTTAATATTCAAGCTGGACCACCACATTTCCCTAACATTGATGATTTTAGTAAGCTGCTGTATTTCGGTGTTTGTGTGATCATTTGGCTGTTTCAGCAACTGTTTGTCGGACGATTGGGTGTTTTATGTAAGATGTGCACAAAAAGGAATGAGATATGGGATACTTTTGGACTCTTTTCGTGGCAATAGTGATCGAACCTTTTGCAATTCTGTCAAACTACTACACCCCGTCATGGAATGAACAACATGGCCATACAGTAAACACGAGAGGTGCTTCTGTACCTTTGCAAACATGCCAATCTTCAGGGATCCCTCATTGAAAACCTGCCCAAAGATACAATCATCAGAGAGCGAGGGAAAGAGGGTAAGATGGAGGAAACAGGCCTCAACTACCATCTATGATCCTGTGCAATGCGAGATCGCTTAGGAATAAGATGGACGAACTCCGGCTGCTGTCAAAAGCCTCCTTTGAATACTGTGAGTCCTGAATAATGCTCTTCACTGAGCGGTGGATAAGACCAGAAATCCCCGAGCCTATGGTAGAAAAGAGGTTTTACCCACGTCCGTGTAGACAGAACTGACGTCTAAGGGAATAACAGAGGGGGCAGGCTCTGTGTGCATGTCAATGACAATTGGTGTAGGCAGTATACTGTTCAGGAAACAGTCTGCAAAGAGGACATTGAACTGCTGTTTCTCAGGCTGAGGCCATCCTATCTGCCTCAGGAGGAGGAAATATTCTGATATGTTCAGTTTATGCGGACTGTGTGACGCACTGTAGCAACATTTTCTGTTAGCAACATTTTCGGTTTCTGTTCACCTTTTCTAATTCAATTGAAACACCGTTCAGTTTTACAACCACCTTGTACGTTGTCATTTGTAATGTGTGTCTTTCATGGCTGCTTCCACATCACTAGAGAGCAGAATCCTGATCAGCTGCAGGTTAAGTGCCGTCGAGTGGAGCAGCAGCATGAACATTTTTCTATCCATTACACCATCATTATCTATATATGAGGCGAATTACACGACCAGCCCGTTGGTGCCAAATGCATATTATTAATCACTTCCTAATGCAAACATATACACAATTATACGCACACACACACGCGCGCGCGCAAATGCATTCATGAACATCATAAACACAATGTGTATGTATGGGAGTCCAAACAGATACACACGTTCACACATTCCCAAAGCGATGTTGTTTGTGGTTGTGTGTAACACACACACACACGCCCACATACAAAGGGCAGCAGTGACTGAGTATAATAGCCATTTGTGAAAACGACCTTAGAGGATGACGTGGCGACACTTCATCTACACATGACCTCACACGCACAGACGCCTCTCTGATCCTGGCGACAACAACACCTCAACACTCAGCTCTACATTGGGGCTGTGAATGAAAGTTGAAATGATCGTTTCCTCACAATTCTGCTGTCTTTATACAGTATTCTATTTTAGCTACTAAGTAATATTGTGCTGAAACAATTTGTTGATTAGTCCATTGGTTGATCTTTTAAATCATTTATTATTGTTTCTCATCAAAATTCATTTGAATCACGTTGAATCGTTTACGTCCATGCTCCGTCCATGATCCATGATCATCGCATTTCATGTTGTATTACTGAAATGCATTCATGATTTTATGATATAATGGAAATATTCTGACGGTAATGTGTCCAGAGCTGCTTTACGAGTGGCGGACTGTGTACAACAACAGTTGCAACGCCCCTGTCTTTACTATGGGAGATTTTAACAATTGCAGCTTGAATATTGCACTGCCAGGTTTTGACCAATATAGAAAATGTGACAGCAGGAAGTGTTATGGAAATGTTAGAAGTGCATATACAGCAAGTGCAAAACCACCCAAGGCTAATTCTGACCATAACACGGTCCATTTGATCCCTCCATACAGAACAGCTCTTAAGAGTAGCAAGCCCCCTCAGGCAGACGGTACAGGGCTCCCCTAAGCAGGCACCGCCGCTTCAAACATCCCCTTGTCCCCGTCCATTAAAGCCCTTAACACCAACTAGACTGAAATGTGTGTATGCCGTGGCTGCCCTTCTTGTTGGTGATCACTGTTATATATTGCACTGTGTGCACTTTCTCTGATGTCGACGGGCATGTGCAATTGACGAATGTGCTTGTTTTGTTTTTTTACTGTTGTTTTGCTGTGATTTTATACTGCAGACACTGTGATGTCCAAGACAAATTTCCCATTGGGACAATAAAGTCCATCTTATTAACCAAGTTTTGCATTCATTCTGAACAGTTTGTGGTTTTCATGTTAATAAAAATACATAATGCAGGTGATATTGTGTTTCTTCCAAAACGTACTTGCTGTTGCAAATTGGAAGTATAAAGTATAATTGTAACTGTTAGGAGAAACAGTTGCTTGGCCACAAAATTGGCAACAAGTGTGGGTGAGGTTAAAGCAGCTTTACAGGTTGGTGTAAGGCAACTCTTAAATCTGCATATTTCTTTGATCATGAAAAATGTTACATTAACTGCTCCTAGCAACCACTACTGCAGCTTTTGTATCGACTGCAAATGACATCAGTGGGATGAATATGTCCCTCACTATTGATTGGTCAGGACAAACAGAGCAAAATGACTCGCTCCCCTCCTGCGCAGAAATGGCCTTAAATGGACACAGTGTCACACTGAATGTGAGATGTCAAGTCAATCTGATTACCAGGCTGACTGTTCCTAGAGTTAGAACAAAACACGGTGAAGCTGCATTTAGCTGTTATGCCGTCCACTGTTGGAACAAACTAGCAGAAGACCTCAGACTTGCCCCAGCTGTAACTACAGGCTAAACACGTTTATGTTCAGTGCTGATTTGAATTGAAACTGCACTCTCTGTTAGACGTGCTTAAAGCATTGCACTTAAAAAAATGTATTTATGAGTTCTGGCATATGGCGTTTTTTGTCACTGTAATCAGTAACACTGCACCGTAGTGGCTAAATTGATTCGTAATTGATTTATAATCCAAACTTGAGTTGTGTACCTATGATTTTATTTAAATGAAGCACATTTTTTTTGATGCAGTGGCTCATTGTTTGTACTGAGGATTCAATCAGGAGAATTTCATGCCCATCTAATTGTTGGAAATGCTTCACTGGCCAGTCACCTAAAATGATCTATGGAAGAAATGGAGCTCTGGCTGCCTGTTGCAATACTTTCAGCTATGCTACTGCTATTTGAATTTTTTAATTTCTAGAAGAAAAAAAAAGATTCTCCACTTGAGCTGAAATCCTTGCTATGCTATTAAAGACATTCGGGTTCTGTTCACCTTTTCTAATTCAATTGAAACACCGTTCAGTTTTACAACCACCTTGTACGTTGTCATTTGTAATGTGTGTCTTTCATGGCTGCTTCCACATCACTAGAGAGCAGAATCCTGATCAGCTGCAGGTTAAGTGCCGTCGAGTGGAGCAGCAGCATGAACATTTTTCTATCCATTACACCATCATTATCTATATATGAGGCGAATTACACGACCAGCCCGTTGGTGCCAAATGCATATTATTAATCACTTCCTAATGCAAACATATACACAATTATACGCACACACACACGCGCGCGCGCAAATGCATTCATGAACATCATAAACACAATGTGTATGTATGGGAGTCCAAACAGATACACACGTTCACACATTCCCAAAGCGATGTTGTTTGTGGGTGTGTGTGTAACACACACACACACACACACACATACAAAGGGCAGCAGTGACTGAGTATAATAGCCATTTGTGAAAACGACCTTAGAGGATGACGTGGCGACACTTCATCTACACATGACCTCACACGCACAGACGCCTCTCTGATCCTGCGACAACAACACCTCAACACTCAGCTCTACATTGGGGCTGTGAATGAAAGTTGAAATGATTGTTTCCTCACAATTCTGCTGTCTTTATACAGTATTCTATTTTAGCTACTAAGTAATATTGTGCTGAAACAATTTGTTGATTAGTCCATTGGTTGATCTTTTAAATCATTTATTATTGTTTCTCATCAAAATTCATTTGAATCACGTTGAATCGTTTACGTCCATGCTCCGTCCATGATCCATGATCATCGCATTTCATGTTGTATTACTGAAATGCATTCATGATTTTATGATATTATGTAGCCATTTACAACGTGAAATACAGTATAATTAAACGTGACATAGCGTTGGATTTTTTTTTGTATTATTTTTCTCTGTCACCACTGTTAAAATAAACCATACTCTCTGGCTGCAGGTTCGTGGTGCTGTGCGTTTTCATCGCGGCCCTCTGCTCCACCCAGACAACAACACGATTTCCTGGAGAAGCCGATTCCTTCCTTTGTCACGCTGTTGTCGTCATGCATCACTGTGATTGGCTCAGCTGTTTCAGAGCGATGAGACCAGCGATGTGACTGGCTGAGAGCGACGCCCTCTGATCTACATTCACCTTCACCCAGCCCTTTTGCACTTTGTGCTGCTGCACATACGCGAGCCAAATAGCAGGTGTGCTTGGAGACACTCACACAGTCTGTGAGCTCAAAATAATTTGGATCTTTCCCTAAGCTTAACCACAGTTTATTTGCATTAAACACAATATTCCTCAAACCTTAACCATACCCTAGCAGCCATGTGAAGATATTGTCGAAAGAAAGATTTTTGAAAACAGTGGCGTGGGATGTAGTCCTGCTGTTTTGCAGAATCATCTAATATCAACGCTCTGTCTGGCGATAGGGCTGGGTTGCCACAAGATCAAGCCCCTGCTCTAAAAATCCACTAACTAACAATTAGAAAGTAAGTTGACAGGAGCAGACGAGGCTGGGTGAGGGAAAGTGTAGAAGACCATTTTCTGTATTGAAGTTCTCTATATTTAGTCTGCTCTGTGATCTCCAATATGCAGGTTAAGAACATGAGAGAATGAATAATGTTTCAGTTTGGTAGGTACACTGTATAAATATGGTATGAATATTGTTTGTGTTTTAACTGGTCACAGCAGAATTACCAACGGAATCATTTGGAAAAAGACATAGTAGTGTTTTGAAACTGATTGAAATTACTGAAATACATTTTTGAAGCATTTTGAATGATTGTAAAAGCAGTGTCATTCCAAAAGCATGCGTATCAGTGTAGGCCTTCAAAAGCCCTTTTACTGGGAGTCTCTGCAACGAAGAGCAAAAGAAAAAGTCAGTGAGAGCGAGAGAAAAAACTAATAGTGAAATCAGCAGACTGTGTGTGTCTTTGAGAGAGTGTCAGATTCAAAATGTGCCTTCACACCATTACGCGTCAAAACGCTCAGAGCAGTATGAAAGAGCATGTGAGAACAAAACTGTGCTGAGAGAGCAGACAGTCTGGCCAAATTCCTCCTCAGACTATTTCAGGCACTGAAATCAGATTTCACAGGTTGTGTTCCTGGGGTTTTCGAATGCTCCTGTCTATTTTGGGCTGGGGATGAATCATGTAATTCACTGATGAACGATGGAGGAAGCCTGTCACACACAATCAGCTAGTAAACAGGCTGGGAACCAGGTTTTGTGACTGCACTTGTTCAGCAGCCATGTACACACACACACATCCACTCACTCAGAAACACATGTGTCTTACTAGCCCTGCGACTTACTACATTTATTTCCTAAGCCTTACCCTGGACTTTTACTGCCACATGCCTAACTTCACAAACTTTGGCATTTAACGTAGATTTGCCCATTATTTCTGGCAGTGACTCTGTACTCACATGCTTCATTGACTGGGATTGTGATGACTCTCATAGAGCTTTCCTATGGAGTCCATACAATCAGACGTGTCCCTGAATTTTAACATCAAAATAGCATCAATTAGCCAAACTGTCACAGAGCAACTTCCTGGCTAAAATTGTACTGAGTGTATGTACAAAAGTGTGTGTACATGCATTTTTACAATGCAAAACAATACAGCAAAAGAAGTTTAAGATGTATTTTTGATTTTTATTTTCTTTATTATTTTTTTTTACTTTCAAGCAGGTGTTTAAGATAGGGGTAAAGTGCTGTAAAGCTGTGTCTAGCAGTGCCACCGTCTCCTCTGGTCTGCAGTGAATTCAGTGAATAAAAAAATTGTAACCGTTCTCACAAGAATCAGACTAGGCTGACATACGAGCTTGACCTGTACTGTTCCCTAGTATGGGTCAAGCTAAAGCATTCAGACTTCCCATGATGCAACTCAATAGCGTCTCTTTATTAGACTCTCCCTGCCTTGTAAATGCCCACAAACTCCACACTCCCAGTTTGTAACGCAAGCGTTCTGTTATAAATGGGTAGTCTCCAAGCTGAAGCTGATGATGTCATAGTGATATCATCAGGGTTGTTTCTCAAAATGACAAAGCTCGCCCGGAGCCACAGAGGACATTATACAGTACAAGTGTTTTCCCGGGCAGAGTACTCCGACGACTGGCGAACAGATCTTAATGTGTAAAATCAGTGGAGTTTGCTTTTAATACACACATAAAACCAAAAATTGTAATCCCGAACTTTCATGGCACGATCTCTGATCCACATGTAAAGCAGGTGAAGCCTACCAAAATCAAATCACAAGACTGGAACCTACGGATCACTCTGTTAACCAACAGGTCTTTGAATGTACATGAGTAAAGCAGTGCTATATTTTGACGTGAGAAAGACAAAATGGTGATTGTTCATGTCTAACTGAAAATTATGCAACACACCTGAGGCTGTTTAGGTGATCAAAAAGTTAGTAACTGGGTCTTCTAACCTCGACCAGATTGGATTCTTGACCCTAAAGTTCATTTTAACTAACTTTAACTTTGTAGTTATTTTAGGATTCGACCTCTAACCCTCCCTTAATTGAAACTTTAAGGTTTGAATTCAGACCTCTAAGGTTTCAGGTGTGGAATGATGATATCATATCATAAACTGAGTATAATGGCACACACACACACACACACAGATGCTTCACTTTATTCACTGTAGATCTGTGGCGCATGACAGTGAAATCCACCTCACACAGGCCTCACAAAGGGAGCAGTGAAGTGTGTGTGTGTGTGTGTGTGTGCGTGTGTGTTTGTGAGTTCAGAGAGGAACAACATTAACCTGCCCTGCTCGAGCACAGCGATAAGGACTCTGAATCCAGGCTATTACTGTAAGACCAAACACAGAAAACCAAACAAACAAGGAGTCTGTGTAGTGGAGCTCTAGAAGAGAGCTCCATTGATCATCAGTGATGTGGCGGTGAGACGTGGAGCGCACTGACGAAGCCTGCTGCTGAGGTTGAAACCGCTAGAAAAACTAACTAAAGGAACAGAGCCAGAAAAAAAAACAGCTTTTTATTGAACTAGAACTGAGAAACTTTACATGGGCAACATAAGGAAAAAGGCAACTGGACATTAATTGTTAAAAGAACATTTTGCTGTTTTCTTTGTGGCTGTCAATTCAGTGGCAACAGCAACATTATCAACCGTTGTCTCGAAAACGAGAAATCTGCCGTACAGAGCACTGAGAAAATACCTACACTGTAACGGGAACGCTTCCCTGCAGCATACAGTATGTTCACCTTCTGCCTGGAAACACTGGCAGTGGAGGGGAACGATCTAACTCCGCTGCTCCCCTACAGCCTTTTCTGCACTCCAGGTCAGAGGGGGGACATACTGTACCCATAAGATGCTGCTTGTTGAGGTTATATGTAGTTAATGTTGAGGTCCCAGCAGAAAAAGTGGCAGCAGCAACAAGTTCTATTCGTTTCTCTGCAAAACTCTCTGTTGCTTGTTGAGAGTCTGCTTCTGAGTTTCATTCACCTCTCGATACGCCGTTCCCTCTGTTAATGGGCTGAATTGCATCTTGCAATCACATAGCATTAATTTCTAAGGGCGTGCACAGCTAACCCCCACTGAGAAACACAGGATGTGCCGTCATGCGCGCACACAAACGTGTGATTCAAAGCACCAGCCTAAGTTGTAACCTCCATGGCCGATTAGTGAAATCAGCGCTTAAGGCTGCCGATGTATGATCACCGGCCGAAATAATGTCTGAAAACACTGTGGTGCGGTTCTGATTTCACCATATGATGCGTCTTTTAAGCGTGCCTAACCATTTGATGAGGATGCACAAGTAGTGTAGGTGACCTTGTGTATGTGAGCAGTAAATTTGGCTTTAAACTGTATCGCTGAACTTTTACTGGTCACGTATTTGGTCATTACATTGTTTGCAAAGACTCAGACAGCTAAGCATTACTAGTGCTTCTACAGAAAACATTAGAATTATTATTTCTTACTTTTACTCTCATAAAAAGTAACAATAGCATGCTGTATCAGAGAACAAGAGCACCAAAGTTGTAATGAAAGGAGGAAAAGCCTGCTGTCTGTTGATTCAGAAGATACTGTATTATTGACTAGTTATTGTCATATAATTGCTTTCTGAATGTGGTTGCACACCTAAGCACAATTTTCTTAAGTGAAAAATGCTTTTGCATAAATCTTGCACAGGAACAATGAGAGTGAGAGAAAACTATTTGTATTTATTTATGTTCTGTTCCGTTTTCTTTTCATGCCATTGAAAATATTTCTAGTTTCAGAGGTCTGATAAGGAGCTGCAGTGGAGTCTGACAGAAGCCAGCGAGGCAGTACAGACCTGCACTGTCCTGTGGTCGTCAGTCAGCTGGTGTGTGTGTGTGTGTGTGTGTGTGTGTGTGTGTGTGAGTGTGTGTGTGGTGGTTTCCCTGGGTTGAAGGGCTCCATTGAGACAGGCTCTCCTCCTTTCCTCTCATTGCCATGCAAAGGGGACCAGCTGCCTACACTTGGCCGTGACGGCTGAAATATTTACCACTCTGTTTACCGGGGAGGTCCTGACTGACAGAGCCCCCTCCGAGCGCCTCCTTCTCTTTACCTAAAACTTCATCCCTCCCTTCCTCCTCCTCCCATCGCTCCTCTGTCTGAGCTTCCTATCAGCGCTGGCTCCGAGCCTCTTACACTGGTTTTGTCGATAATAGACTCTTGAGTGACATATTTTAATCCCGTGCCATTCTAATGATATTTGCTCTCCCCCCAGTGTGTCACCCGCTATCAAAATGTCACAGAGAGATTTACAAGTGCATGACCGGCCAAACAAAGCTTATTTTAGTCTGGGACATTAAGGCGGGGAAAGAAAATCCATATACACTACAAATCAATGGGGTGAAATTCATGGCTGGCACCTGTGGACTCAAGATTGCAAACGACTCGCACGCACAGAAGAATAAAGGACTGGGATGGATTTGATCTGTGTGTGTGTGTGTGTGTGTGTGTTTCTCCTCATTCTATCTTTGTAGTTTGTCATACGTGCAGAAAAAGAGGACAAGGATGTCATCTCATTGCTACAACCTGAAAGTACTGTGATTTACTGGACTGAAAACAAACTACAGTAAATAAGACTCTCCTCCTGTATGCTGATGGAGTGTTTTTAGTTGTGTTTTAATTCATAGTTCATCTCAACTGAGAGTTTCATTTCCTTGGCCTGCCAACATCAGTGGATTTGCGGCCATGTTAGTGAAAAGTTTGTTTGCAATGTGATGCAATTAATTTATATACATTTGCATTAGCCTAGCAAATAAGACATTTGAATAAAATTGGTGCTTTAAGTTTAACAAGAAAATTTTAAAAAAGTGGCATAAATGTATAAATTATTATTGCACTACACTTGCAAAATTACATTTAGTCCAAGTGATAGAAAACTGTGACTGTGATAATGCTGTATATACTTCATCAAAGGACAGGTCTGTGGCCTTATTGTCAACAAATCCCATGTGCAGAACAGTGCCTGTCTGTGGATCACAGCCTGATGGAGCTCCACTGAGCGCCTCTGTTGTCCAAAAACTATTAAAAACACATCAGCGAGCCGCACTGTTGCTCTGGGTCACGTGTTCCATCATTTTATTTTGAGTCAATCCCACACACACCGTCCTGCTGCCCCAAAAACTCACCAGAGCACCAAATGTGGATTAATGCGCCGCTGAAAATAGTCCTCAACAAATGCCATTGAGTAACTTAGCTAAAAACTACAGTGAGCAGCTGTTTTAGGAAATTACTGAGCCTAAATAAAAAATGAAACTATACATTACTACTAACACATTGCTAGTCCGTCTATAACAGTGACTCTTTTATAACAACTCTTTTCATGTGTCTTAAAATATTGAATACCAGCCATATATACGTAACTCTATGGCTATTATACTCTCTGTCCAAAGGCTAACCGCAGTAACTACATTTTTGGTCGAAACTGAGTTAGAACTAAAAATGAACTTCTTGATATCTGTTTTATCTTGTGATAAAGTTTCAGAGTTCAATTTTGCTTTGTTTTAGAGAAAAACCTGTATAAATATTTTGGGATGCTTTGGGATCCCGCGATTTCGCGCTCTACCCGTCTAAGTTACCTCACGCGACTGCTTTGGGATTTTACCAAAGTATGGTAACGATGACATTAAGCATTGAGAAGCGAGCAATCACGTTATAAAGTACCTGTCAGCCTCGCTGTACACGCTGACTGACAGGCGATGTTTAGTTAGCTAGCGTTAGCTTAGCTGCTCCCTGAAAGCTGTAACATTATCCTCTGTAACTTCACATCATCGCTGACGCCATGTCATCTACGTTTGGTCGTTAATCCAGCCAGCGGTGGGAAAAAAATCTAGAATAAAAACTTGAAAGGGATCATGTATCAAGCTATCCCACAACAATCCAGCAGCCATGAGAGTGATCTCTCTCTACGTCTAATAACACGAACAGCATCTTCGTTTTCTTCATAATCATTCACTGCGTTGTCCGTCGGGAAGATAAAGTCCATATGTTGCCCATTTTTGGCCTCAAAGGTAAAATCTGCTTTTTGGGCATAAACATTACCTCATGAATACATGTACAATTAGTGCAATATCACTTATATAGCTACAGTATAACCCATTTGGCTGGCCAGTTAAAACACTTACAGCCATTTTCCTCAGTTTTACCCTTTGCGTAGTTACTGCGGTACAGGACATACGGAGACATCAGTTCACAGTAGTATGTGGCGCACGGCACGCACATGCACACGCAGAGGGATATATCTGAAGGGCTTGGGGTGAGGAGGCAGTCGATGGACATCAGAGCAACATATGGTCTTAAAAAGTAAAAGAAATGAATTCCAATGAAGCACAGATACCAACTATATAATGTAAAACTGATATCAAACATAACGCGTAACACAGCCAGCGGCGACTGCATTTTGTGGAATTGGGATTATAGATCGGGCTCCATTCTGTGAACCATAGAGTCAATGTACAAATGAATCTAAACCTTTAAAGAGAAAACAATCAATAACCATCTTATTATTGGGATTAGGACGAGTTGGTTTTGGTCTTTTCATGAGATTTGTTGACAATTATAAAACTATAGAATAATGCCAGCCTTCTCCTTTCTCCTGTATCCACAATCCACAATAAATCAAATATTTTTGTCCTTTGCCACCTTTGACTAACATGAATAACATTACATATTGTCATTTGGAAATCTGAATAAATATTTGAATATGTATTTCTTTCCTGGGCGGAGTGTAGTTTAGTCTGCCCTGAGTGGTGTCTGCAGAGCTTCTTGTCAGAATGTGTTCAGCCCCAACAAGCAGCCTGTGAGACCAAACCCAGGTGAAAAATGCATGGTTCCATTCGAAGGCATCCTAGATGAGAGTATAAACAGCTGGAGAGGAAGATGACACAGCTCACACACGTTTTAGCCCTCGAACTGGAACCTTTCAAACTCTAAAAGTGCGTGGGGTTAAAATCAGGATTTAGAAAAGTGTGGGGGACATGCCTGCCCCGTCCTCAGGGGAAATTCCACCCTTTCTCTGTGTTTCCACAGTTCATAATGCCAAAAGGCAGACATCAGCGCTCACATGTCCTTCTTGTAATTACCACTAGGAGGCTGAAATGAATGCTTCTTCTCAGTCGGCAGCTAAGTTCCACTGTAAACCTGACATGACACAAGATTCTCAGTATCTATTTCTTTTTTATCTTTGTCATCTCTTTCTCTCTTCCCTCTATCTATCTCCCTGCAGTTGGCATCTATGCCACACTCATTTTAAACGCCTGTGGGGTGTTGGTGTGATTCCTCAGTGCAGAAGTGAAAAAACATGACATGCCTTTAGGGCACAATTACCCAATGTCAGCCACTATTACTGTGGTTCCTCTACAATCACTCCCTGAGGGAAGGGGCCGTGAAGCCCACACAGCACCTCCCTACCCCCGTGAGTAATGGATTTATGATATCCCCCTCTCCATATGGAGCCATCGGCCACATATATATAAACAACTCACACACATCTTGTGAGCATTTTGCTTCAGTGCAGCCATATGCCCATAACTCTCTCTGACTTATTCAACCAAACCTATCCTAAAGCATATATGCATGTGCACACACAGTTTTTACAACTCAGCATGTAAGGATTAAGACTGACAGAGAGAGAAGACGGCTTAAAATGAAAAACCCATCCGCGGATCTTTATACTGCTGTACATCAGTGAGATTTCTTGTGATAAAGTGTCGTAATTTACTTTGTGATCTACCTTTAACTCGCAGTGTTTGCCTCCTTCCTTCCTTCCTTCCTTCCTTCCTTCCTTCCTGTGGCTTAGTGGTAGAGCGGGTGGTCCACCAGTCGGAAGGGCGGCGGTGTGATCCCCCAGGTTTGCTTCCCCCAGCCCACATGTCGAGGACTGGGCCTTCAGTGTGTGAATGGGGTGAATGCGATATGTAGTGTGTGAAGCGCTTTGAGTGTTTGGAAGACTAGAAAGGCGCTATACAAGTACAGTCCATTTCCCATAAAGCACTTTGTTAATTCCTGCAGAACTCACCTGGCCCTTTTGACCGTTTTAAAGGTCCACTTACAAGCTTTTCCAGCAACCCCGTCTCCTAGCAATTACATTTGTACTAAATAGTTTTCCTAATTACGTTGTGGTGGCAACATAATTGCTGCCTGGATTATGTTCAGAGACAGCATTTCTTAAATGAAACAGTACAGTTATGTTAATGGAGGTGGTTGGGCCGGATGGGGGGCGTATAAAGTGCAGGACTGTGACACCAGAATCCAGGGTTCGCGTCCAGACTCCTGTGGTTAGGTTTAGGCAACAAAAGCACTGTGGGTAAGGTTTGGGAAAGATCGTGATTTCAGTTAAATGTCAATAACATTAAAAAATAAAGTTGAATAATGCTATAATCATTACGAGTGGATAGTGTATTGTAAAATTGCCTATTTTGGCTGAAAACAAATGAAATTCATTGTCAGTGAATGTTTTACTATTACGTTCAGTATTTACATTTCCCCATGATGTCAATAGAAAATGCAACTCAGTCTGCATGACGTTTCCCTCCAAACGTATTTGCTGTTGCAAATTAGTTGTATAGAAACGTAATTTCTAGGAGACAGGGCTGTTTCCACAGAGTTTTCAACTGTGCCTCAGTCCTTATCTAAAGGTAAACTAAAGGTCAGTGCTTAGTTCACGTAATGACAACTGATGTCAACTCAGCAAACTCCATCCACTGGTGAAAACTGTGAGATGCACTTGAAAGCTCTGAAAGCTCTTGCAAAAGCTGGTAAGTGGACCTTGAGCTAAGTTGAGTTTCCCTAAGGTCTGTTATTGATCACTCTGTCAAGTATTTTTCCTGTTGATTTATTCATTGTTTAATTTTAAAATCTGAAAAAAAAAAAAGTGGCTAGGGTAAAAAATGCCTGACGCCATTAATCGATTATCAAGATTGTTCATTTGTTCAGTCAACAACTCCACTAATAGTTTCAACACTTGGTGGTAAACAGGGCTGAGGCTTCCACAGAGGAAAGTCTGAATCTTGGGGTTGTAGCAGCCTGGGGGAGTTACATTCTAACATTAAAAAAACGAACACATGGTGAGTATTTTACGGGACATTTTTGTAAAACGAGCAGATAACTGAATAAATAAAATACAAAATAATTCAAAACATTTACACTTTTTAGAGACTTTGTGTTTGGTTTCCGAGAGCTTGGGGGGGGGGGGGGGGGTCTCGGACCTCAGCATTTCTTAAACCTTTAGCTATGGCCTGTTGTGTGTGCGTTGGTTGATGACGGTGTGCTAATAACTCGTAAAGCAGAACACACACCACAGCGCTGCATATTTTTAGTGAATCATTGGATATTGAGTGAGAAATGAAGGGTTTTTTGTGTGTGTGCCGTGTTACTTTGAGAAACAGAATGAGCGTGTGTGTGTGTGTGTGTGTGTCCCTGGTGGCTGGCGACAGTGTACATGGCTGATTACACACATTGACAGGCCTGCTTCATCACTGTCCACTGAGCCTATGGCAGCTACCTGCTCCCCTCCTTTAGTCACAGTGCATTCTGTCTCTACAGTAGGCTAAGCTTCGGCTTTATTACCTCTCCCAAACTTTCTGTCCTGCATTCTTACAAAACAGATATTTTCATCCACATTTTATTTCCACTGTGTAACCCTACATTAAAGTAATGGGCTGTGGCATTTTCATTTAAATTCATGTCTGTTTTGTTGCTCTCATACTGATGGAAATAAAAGTTTAGGATAGTTCATAAAAGTTTGGTTTGGTGTCCTTGTGAGGTCTGTACCAAGAAAAACCTTTGGGTGCACAGCAAGTGATGCATGTTGTCTTTCCCATTTCTTTGGCAGAGATGGAAGATTTGGGTAGTTAGCATGAACAGTGGCTGAAGAGACAATGAAAACAGTGCCAGCTGCAGAAACTCAAACTTCATCCACAAAAAAAAAAAAAATCTAATCTGTACTTCCAGCACAGACAGAAATAAAGCTTTCAGAGGTTCCAGAAAGGGCAGATGGTGCAGAGTGAATTAAAGACCAACAACAAAAATCACGTCCAACACGTTTAGCTTCCTCATTAGACACCAGGGAGGGGGGAGGGGGGAGGGGGTGAGAGACACTTGATGTGGTATTTGCCTGTTGTCAGTTTTTGTCCACTGCTCTCTCTTTGACCCCGAGCCAAAGAAAAACAATGGCTCTGTATCAAACAGGCTCCCGATTTCCAGCCTGATATTCTGCTCTACAAAAAGTCAGAGCATCTAAACTTCTGTTCCTCTGCTGCCTGGGGAGCTACCAGATCTGATGTTAGTCGAGGTTAACAGCATGCTGGCACTGTGTCAACATAACCTTCTAAACCTTTACAGTATTTGGCAAAAAAGAGGACTTCTTTCAACAGACCCATTAGCACGTTTCACCTGTAAATGCAAAATGCAGATTTAGCCTGCCACAGCTGCCATGTGGCTATTGAAACAGAAAGACCAGCCAATCTTTGGGTATGCTAACGAGACTGGCACTTTTACAACACATGCTAATGGCTTTCAGAAAACTGTGGCGAGCGTTGCAGGGCATAGCTTATGTTGGCACTTGTAATGAAAATCCCACAGAGAATTAATAATCTCTGGGCTTCCCCTCAGTTCTATAGAGCTTTTTAGCCTCTTTCAGCACATTGTTTTGGTTTTCTGGCCCGCTCTCATCAACCTCTATTCCAGCTGCAGCCGGCAGCCCATTGCACACAACCTGTCCAGCACCAAACAGCAGACAGACAAAGTTGGAGACGAGCTGGTGAACACAGTGGAGCATTCAGCTAATTCAGCCAGATGTTTTCCTCAGGAGTTGGTGGAGACCAAAAATAGCTACAAGGAGAGTGAATATTGGACTTGCATCATCAGGTGGACACAAACACCACTCCAAATGAATGCTAACTCATCTGTCTGTGTTTGCAAACACCTTTCCCATATGAACGTTAGAATTCTGCTGCCCCCAAATGACCAAAAAAACTATTGTTTTTTAAATGAATGTGGTTTTAATCAAATCATGTATATTTCCATGAAACCAAGCTTGAATTTAAGAGCCAATGTATCAATTACTTACTATTATTATTATTATTAATTACTATTTTCAACTCTATTTTAATACTTTTGTACCCCACACACCCTGCAGGCTGGCAAACATGAAAACATCTGGCCCCGCCCCGGCTAGAGGCACAATGCTGAGGCTCCATTACAGACAGTGACTACTTCGAAATTACTCACATACTGTAGTTTATGTGCATTACAACAACGTGTGGAGACAAATACAAAATGTAGACAGGTTGGGTAATAAAACACAGCATGAGTTTAGGGTTGGGGGTGCTATTGCAGAGAGGAAAAAAGTTCAACCTCAACCAATGCTGCAATGCCACGTCATCCCCCCACACACACCACACTGGCAAGGCAGATTTATAGATTACTTTGTAACGTGAGCGGCAAGTGTGTTTCCATCCACCTGTTTTTAATGCGCATTTTCAATTTGAGCATAAAAAAAAAAAAACTGGAAGATGCTGAAAAGAAAAACGCAAAAAACTTTGAGGTGGAAAAGTTGGTGTTTTGATAAAAGCAAAATGTGACAAAGTGCAATGGAAAAAGGCCTTTAAATAAATAAATCATGATGAACATAAAGCATGTGACTTAAACGTCCACTGAAGCTTCCGCTTCACTGAGGCGACGAAAACATCAGATCTGTGTGGAGCGATGAGGAGGCTGCACCCTTCCTCACACGAACACACAGCAAAAGTCATATTCCCACCATGTTTCCCACATGGTTTTCATTTGAGCTTTGACTGCAGCTCTTTTAATGACGTCGTCTCCAGTCGGCTGACTGGAGAATTAGCACCACCAACTGTTCATCTCAATGCACCTAACTCCTAATATTACAGTTTCAATGTGTCAGATACATATTTTAACAACATATTGGTACATATAATTATCAGATGGGAATCAGCAGATACCCAATATTAAAGGACAGGCCACAAGAACTTGATTGGGACATTCCTAGTTTGAGGGTAATTATATTCTACTATTTCAAAAAATACATTGCAGGTATTTAATAGGCTGAGTCCAGTATTTTTAGATTCAGTATAATTAAATGTGATTACTTTACGGCCAACAAAACAAATAAAATATTCAGTATTGGGGGGGCTTGGATTCGTGACCTCAGTATTTCTAAAATCCTGAAAATCACAAAATCTTCTAATCCTGACTGTTTGTTAACAGCATGCATATTTTACTGAAATCATATAGCCACATTTAGATACTACTGGGTTTATGGGTTTATGGGTTTACAGTACTGGGAAAATGGTGAATCATTTCAGGAAAAGTGTTGTGAAAAAAAATAACAAGCAGCTCTTAAGAGAGTCCACCTCCATAACCGCTGGCTGTACCCTCCATCAGTCTCAAGTCTCCTGTTGCTTCAGGACGGGAGCGAGCACTTCTCCTGCAGCACTGAGCCAATGACCTGAGGAGACTGCCGATAAAGCCGGGGAGGGGAAGAGAGATAACGCTAACAGCCACAGACTCTGAGCAGTGACAGAGGCTATCACTGTCAGAGGCTGCACACTGACCCACGCCATCCATCACATACAGGACAGGAGAGGAGAGGAGAGGAGAGGAGAGGCTGAAAGGCCAGGAAGGGGATGGGAGAGTGGAGTTAAAACCATGGAGCTCAGAAGAAAAGAGCAGAGGAGGTGAAATTTGAGAAGAGATCACATGAGGGGGACGAGGGGAGAGATGAAGAGAAGAGAGGGAGAGCGGGATCGAGAAGGATAGATCTGAGAGGAAAGCAGGTACGAGGCAGAATGGAGGAGGAGAGAAATGAGACAAAGGAGAGCAGAGATTTAAGAAGACAGGAGAGGAGGGGAGAGGAGATATGTGCAAGGAGAAATTTAGATGTAGAAGAAAAGCAATAAGAGGAGAAAGTAGAATATATGAAAGTAAATAAAAAAATGAAATAAGAGTGGTCAGGTGTTTGGTGAGATCCAGACAGGAAAAATGAAGATCTCTCAGATTGCATTTGCTTGTATTTTTTTAATTTCTTTCTTTGTCCACCATTAGCTCCACATGGAGGAGCATAACAGCAAATTAACAAGTGCGCAAGTATAAAGAAATTTGCCGAGCTCAGTATCCAGCTGCAATGTCCTCTAAGTGGAGAAAAACAACATTGTAGATGAAATGAGGTGGAACACGGAGGGTCACAAATAAATGCTTCACTTCAGCAGAGCTGCTGTACAACACAGCTGACAACAGCAGATTGGAAAGTCAGCACTTCGGGGCCACGTCTTCCTTTCTGGAGAGAGACTAAAAGTTTACGAAGACGTTTATCTAACGGAAGACAAATTGCCACCAGATGTGTTCTGAATATACGGACCTCTGTTAGGAGAGATCCTAAGCTCTTTATGACGCTGACAGTGACAGCCGAGCGCTCGCAAACATCTGTTTGGGCTGCGAGAAGCGCAGTGAACATAGCCTACATTAGAGATTACAGTAGATCAGCACTACTGATCAGCACTTCAAGCATCACAAAGCTCATACTTTATCATTGTCTTGAGCTGCGGATGGTCTATTTCAGCAGGTGACATCTAGTTATAGCCTCACCAACACACAGCAACCGCATGGAGTCGGAATCAGAGCAGTAGACTCAAACTTGAAACAGACAATGACAAACTTGAGACTGGACTTGAACGTTGCTCTGACTTGAGACTTGACTTCAAACTTGCCTTAGCAGACTTGAGACTAGAATTTGACTTGCCATAAAGGACTTGAACTCACCTTGACATGTACTTTGACAGACTTGTCCCAAAACCAGCTCTGAACTGGAACCTGGCTCCCTCTGCCACATCACGTACGATGGTGGCATTCACAAACACTAAATGATAACGGGACTGAAACTAATTGTGAATTGAAATCATTCAAGTGTTTTCATTACATTTTCTGTGGCTTCCAGGCCTCCAAGGAAATAGCACTAGTAAAAAAAAAAAAAAGTCAGATGGCAGCAGCTCGTTCTTTTTTTTCCTCTCTCTGCTTTAAAAGTCATAAGGAGGGTTGCAGCTCCTAACGGCAGGGCGAGGCAGGCTTTACTGCACGTGAAATAACACTGCAATTCATTCTCTGATCTGATGATAAATAATAAAAGATAAATATGTTCACAAGTCGTGCTGAAAAAAAAAAAACCTGTCAGAAGACATCAACATGAAGAACAACAGAAGCGGAGAGGCCGATCCCACATCTGGAGAAGTGTGCCGCTCGGTGGGGAGAGTAGTACTAACCCTGATTAGTTCCAGTGTTGATGGCTGCTTATGGAGCTTCCAGGGGAGAGCTGAATAGAGATGGAAATCAGGGCTTAGCTACGGATGATTATCTAGCCACTCTAGATCAAAGATTTCCCTCAGTCTCATCACAGAAGATAAAGAAAAGATCATTTCGCCCTGCACTATGAAACTACCTGTCTGTTTTATTGAGGCATTCTAAAAAGATCAGCAAGGCTGTCTGCATTTAAACAAACCGGCATCAAACAGAGGCGGCGTGCATCTGCATATGTACAGACTGATGGCATATGGTTATCATTTTATATGCGTCAACACAAACTCAACAGCTGAGAGGATTTATAAAACAAAATGCTTCTGAAATGGTGATTGGGCTATGCGTGGAGCTATGATTATTTGATAAATTAATTAATGAAGTGCCAAGAAATTACAGCATAATGTGTTAATAAGAACTCCAATTTCCAGCCAGAAAGAGGGTCACGACACCGCTGAGAAAGCTGTGGAGGAAGCAAAGTGAACCATCTGTGATTTCCCAAGCAAGGTGTCTATGTACAGTATGTGCGTGGGGGGAAATGTCATGAGCATGCCCACACGCATGTGACTAATTTCTGTGGCATTTCTTCAACTCGCAGCATGTGAGAGTGAAAGAGCTGGTTGTGAAGAGAAGTCGGGCTTCATTTGTGATTTTAGTCAGTGCTCAAATCAAAGTGTACACTTATAGTGAAGCCTTTGAACATAGCATTCCTCTTCCCTTAAGGGTTATACCTGTAGCACTTTGCCAGCAGCAGTGTTTCAGATTTTGTTATTTCCTCTTGCAACATCAAACTAGACTTTATTTAGGGTCTCAGTGTGGTAAGACATACTGAGGCATTTTAAGACTCTGCTACATGCATTTGAACTCAACACTAACTAGGAGGCTAAACTGAAGAAATGGCCTGACAAAAACAGCGTTGTGAAACTACTAATGGCCCGAAAAAAAGAACAAGAAGGACTTAATTTGTAACAATTTTCAGGGCTACAGGTCTGTCATTATTTTCAAACACTAGCAGTGCAGAGATTTGAATTTGTGTAATTTGCCACAGCAGAAACGCTGGGAAACACTGCCTCTACTGTAACTCATGCCTGGTGTGTTAATAAAGATGAAGCAGACAGTGTTTCGTTGGTGTCATCTGATCCCACAGTCTTTCACGATTTCTCAGTGCAAACACAAGCCTGTGAATGCAGTCCAACTCCTCCCTCAGGTGTGACCAATGCAAATGCTGTTAAATGTATTTTTGAGTTTCAGTTCAAACTACTAGCAAGTAAAGTTTATATTAAGGTCATTAATATGAGAGTAAAATAAAACTGGAAAACTGAAAATATATGGGGCCAATATTATAGCTGTATTATTTGCAAATATGTGTATAGAGTTGTGAAACTATATCTCAATCAGTGTCTGCTCAGATTTCGGAATGTGTACAAGGATCTTTATGTGTGCTCGGAATGTGTTTAACAATTTCAAAACCAAGTGTGCTTTGTTGCATCTATAACCACACCCGCCAGTGATGTCACAGTGTCCTGCAGTACTGTTCATCTGTCCGTCACCGCAGCGAGGTGAGAAGTAAAGCCACCGGAGGGCAGCAAAAACAAGAATTTCAGGGGGCGTCAAGTTACTCTTTGAGGTCTTATTTGCCCTGAGCCAGGGCTCAAAGGCTCGCGCTATGTGAACCATTTACATTAAAGTTCCCCTCCAGTTTTAAAATATGTAAAAATACTATTTTATTATATGTGGTTATCCCGAGTAAAATGTAAAAAAAAAAAAGGAGAGATTCAGCCGTACATGTCTGAGCCTCAGTCAGACTCAGAGGAGGAGTCTGTCGTGCACCAAAATCGCGACTAGCAGACGTATCAGAATGCTAAGTGCAGTTAGCATCTTTTATTTGTTTATGTTGTTTGCTAGCTTGCAACTGGCAGTGGCTGACAGCGTTAGTGGTTGTGAAACATACAGTAATATCTGCTACGATGTTACAGTGTGTTCACATTGTTATCACGTAATGTTAGCAGACAGTGGAAGGAAGCTCCAGGGTCTGGTTTACATCCAAGAACTGCACTCCATGTTTGCTGTCAAAACTTTCACTACGCTAACTTAGTGAAAACTCTCGCTCTGCGCTGGAGGTTTCAGGTTTCTTTGCTGTTGGCTTTCGAATTTGTGACGTCCCACATCTAGCTTGCCCAGAGATCTCAGATTTTAGGAAAGTGTACAGACATCTCCCCCTTCAGGAATGTGAAAACACCTCTCTAGTGACAAACTTTGCACAGATACAGGTCAGTAAAGTCAAGGCCTGACATTTTAGGGGACTGACACATAAGAAAAACACACATTTTTGAGAGGAGGGGTAGTTTGTTGGGTTCATATTTCAGGATTATTTTACACATGTACAAATTATATGCGCATTTAAATAGTTTTGTACACATTCACAAACCTGGGTAGACACGTTGATACATTTCACAACTCAAGACAAAAATGTGCAAATACTATAGCAACAAATTTGGATCCATATAAACAATACACACTAAACAATCAACCATTCAATTTTGACTCTCGGGCACATGAGGACAATAGAAAACGTTTTGTATCATTTAAAAAAAATATGTTGCCAAGTTTAAAAAGCTCAGATTTTTGACAGACAATGATTAATTCAATAAAATACAGGTATTGATAGAGAATCAGATCCACACTATAATGGCTCTTTCATCATAATAAGTGTTCTTGAAGTAAAGCTCCACTTATTACTACATTAAGCTAGGACGTCCAATAACTTCTGCAGACAAATATGTCACAGGTGTTAAATATTCTTTGATCTTTGCTCTTTCATATTTAGCATTACACTGTATGTATGTATGCATATACGGATATGCAGTTCCCATGGTTTCCCATTGGCTGCTCAGCCTATTTGCCATTAGAGGCTTCCAGAGGAGCAGACTGAGGTGTGAAGGTGTTTCCTCTGCTTCTCTCACTCACTAACAGGAAGACAAAAATAGCAAAGAAGCAAGAGAATCCTGCTAATTGAAGACCTTGACTCACAGCAATGCAGCTCAGATCACAACATACTGTAACTGCTACTACAAAAGGGTTCCACCAGCATGGGCTTCTAAAGCCAAACACCTTTACTGATATTTTACCACTAATCAGAAGTGGCATTGAACCAGTTTCATGCCTTAAACTACTAAATTTAGCATTTTTCCCTTTAAATCATAAAGGGACATAATCACTCGAACAGCATCAAATCCATCATATCAGAGGTGAAAACCGATACAGAATATAGCACATTTGACTTTTAACAGAAGACTAAAATGACTGTAATTGGTCTGACACTACTACCACGGTAACAAAAGGAAATTATTTCTACACAGCATTACCTTTTTTCCAAAAGGGCTCCAGTATTTATAACCAGCATGTATTTTTGGCCAGAGATACAGAAAGTCACCTGAAGGCTCCGCCTTTGCCCGAGAACAAGCGTATTTTCAGAACAAGTTAAATGTTTAAAGAGAGTAACGCCTACACCAGGAAAGATTCCACTGAGATCCAAACCTCATTTAGAGGTGAGACCTGCCCAAGACAGCAACCCGAGCACGACAATTACTGACAGGACAGAACAATATACAGCATCACACAAACATTTAAATAGAAATAAAATACGCAAGAGTTAAAGGACACCTAGTCCATTTTTCACTTTCAAGCCGAAGTGCTTTAATTGAATTCGCCCTGAGTTACTCTGTTCTTTTGATTTTAAGTCTTTTTCTAAGTCGTTCCAGGCAATAGCAGACCTGCATGTTTTTTTTACCCAGTTCAGTTCAAATCTCAGATTTCAGAGAAAAGAAGAGTCTTTTGACCTTAAACCATACCGATGCCCACAGACTGGAGCCATAAAGACCCATAAGTAAGATGGAGACAACCTCAGGATGGCCCTATAAATAAATGTCAGGCACTGAATTGATCTCTGCATATAAAGAGATGACCATCCAACCACATCATACAAATCACAGTGAAGTGTCGTAATTTGCCTCCAGTGTCAGATCCCTGGGCACTGCGTGAAAAAAAGTGTAATTGTACCACTTTTTAATCTGCAGTAATTGTACTATGCTGTTTTCTTCTCACAATCAGCTCACTCACCAGGTCTACATTTTGGCCAGTGCAAGGATAAATAAATAATACAAGAAATAAAATCATTTTCTTTTTGTAGGATTGTAAAAAGATAATAGTTTGGGATTTTTATAGTGTACTTATTGCGTACTTCTTTAAACACATATACATTCAAAACAGCATAGGAAGATCTACACAGTTGTGATTTGGGATGAAAGAAACGTTGGCTACAGTGATGCTGGACAATTCAAGGCATAAAGTCTAATCTACAGTGTTCAGTCTACATAGGATTTGTATTTTAATGCTTTTAAATACTTTTGTCAACCAGCCAGCGTTAAGCTCCGTTTATGCTTGGCTGCTCGTTCGACAGTTGTCTCCAGGTAAACGGCACCATGTAGAACTTCGCACAGCTTTGGTACCTTAGCAACAGGAATGATTAAGTGATCACACGGGTTCTTCCACACTTCCAGCTCTCAAGACTGTTGTCATTTCATTCACGAATGAGCAGATAAATAAATGGAGATAAAAAAATAATAATTTGATCCGTTTTCTCACTTCCTGGCAAGTGCCAAATTTCACCCTGGCAACAAATTATCCAATCACATTGTTTGACAGTCCTTGACATTATCCACAAAATTCTACAACTGTGCATCAACAATAATTATGCCTGGAGATACATGTTTTGAGAGCTTTGTTGCATAAGGTCACCCTCTCTCTCAAACGTTTCCTATCACTCTATTGTGAAGTGTCTAGTAAAAGCAAATGCATAGTTCTTATAAAGAGACCATGTATAAATTCAACTTTAGTGCGCACATCCTCTCAAATAAATGACAAAATAAGTCAATTCTTACTGCAGTTAAAAATGACCCATATTAGTGTCTGTCAGTGCCTTCCAGAACCATTACAAATAACTGTTACAAAAAAGCTTCGGAGGACAATAGTTATTCAAATGTAATTTGAAAGGTGCTGCTAATAGTCATGAACTGGGAGAAGTATTACCTGATGCTGCTGTTTGCCACAGCGCTACTGAGCTTTTTAGTGTCTTTCAGCTAAAACGTTTTACAACCTGCAACTTCACTGATTGGTACAGTCTCCCTGCTCTCATGTACCTCGTTTCCAGCAGCATCAGGCAGCTGTTTCCAGAGAAAAGGCTCTCATAAACCCGCTGTACACTACCTGCCCAGCAGCAAACAGCAGACACTCACAGTTAGCATCTAGCGGGTGCGCTAGAGAAGCATTAGCAGCTAAAGAGCCACGTGTTTTTCTCAGGAGTTGGTTGAGGCCAAAAACAGAGCCAAAAGAGAGGGAATATTGGACTGACATTCATCAGGTGGCCAGAAACACGAGTCCAAATGACTCAAAATGTTGCTCTGTGTCTGCTATAAATAGGCAGCTGTTTCAAGTTCACCACAACAACTGATGTTTTAGCTTGTTCCACTGCAAATTAATGTTGCTTTAAAGTTGGGGAAAGATTGTTGTTTGGGTTGTTCAAAAAATGACTTTCTTAAGTTTAGGGAAACTTTGTTGTCATGTAAAAACAATACTTGGTTAAGGTTAAGGAATGAACATGACCATGAACCAGAAAACAACATTGACTGTTGGTTGGAAACCACAAATCAATCACTGTCTCCTGTGTCAAAGTCGCATACTTTATTGACCCATCCATCCTCCCCAACCTCCTCCGTACACAGTTCTGAGGCTATATGCATTTCCTTTTGAGAGGCAAGAGTTCAACTTTACACAGCCGCTACAGACATATATAAATACAACAGCATTTCAACAAATGCTGTTATTTTCTTCGGGAAGACATTCCCACTTCAGAATGAAGGTAACAAGAGAAAAGGACAGACAGAAACTGGCCCTGCCAACTTGATTGGTGGATAGGGGATTTGTGGGTGAAGCCTGATTGAAATTTATCATTGAGAGTAAAAATTCCCTGTGCTAGCTAGATGACTAACCTCGCAATTAGGTGCTACATTTTGTTACAGGTATTACGCATGTCTGTTTCAACACCTACATCTGCTCATATTGGCATCGGACATGAATTGCATCCTCGATATGAATAACTATTTAAAGCAATCACAACTAAACAGCGATTCAGAGCATGAGGGCTGAGGCGTGAATGTTGCCATTGAGGCTCTTCGTGGTAAAGCTTTGTGGCTGTTACATGGTTGTCAGCCTAAGTTCCTGTCTCACTCCGCACATTGGCCAAGCCTCATTAAGCACTCTTCCCAAGCTCCTTGTTTAGTCCCTAATTAGGGGAGCCAGTGGTGTTGCAGGAACTGGTCAACCTCCAAATCACTCCTTGCAAAGATATTCTCCCCACAGTACTGCCGAGAAGCCATTAAGGACTTTTAGGACAGGGGATATTGGCATGTTTCACCTTTAAAGTGCCTGTATTTTAAAGTGTGTGTGTTTCATGTTCTTATATCCTGGTGGGGACTTTAACCTGAATGCACACTAACCCATGGGGACCTGTGTCTCTGTGGGGACAGAAATTGAGGTCCCCACTGAGGCTTAACACTTAGTTTTAGGGTACCGGTTACAGTTAGGTTAAGGTTAGGGTAATAAAGCATTATGTCAATGACTGTCCCCCACGGGGATAATGAAACAAACGTGTGTGTGTGTGTGACTAGCCTGTCTGTGCTAACTGATTACTATTTACTCCAAAGCATGGTGGGTGTCACACACAAAGCGATCTGTGGAGCTCAGAGGCAGCAGAATAGCACTGGCTGTCTATGTCACACAGCCCTGTGTCTACAGTCCCTCTCTGTCTCCCTTTTAATCCATTTTCTATCGTCCCGCTGACTGTCTCCTCGTCACCCATCTATTCATCTCCTCTCTTTCAATGAATCCCTCTGTTTCCCCCCTCTCACTGTCTCCCGTTCCTCCCTCTGATGTCACAAATTCAGATATGAGGTTCTCTGATAGCACACAGCCTTGGACACTGCGGCCTTGTTTGGAGGGGAGTGATCAGAGGATGAGAAGATGGAGGGAAGGAGAGTGAGTCGAGGGCGCGGGTGTTTTCCGAGGCAGCAGGAGGATGTAAGATGCAGAAACAAAGGAGGACATCTAGGTTAAAAAAACATGCATGAATGCCTCTGAAAAGGCCTGTGTTGTGTTGCCAGCTTGTCTCATCCCTGTGACTCCAAGCCAGCCATGCCTGTCAGGGCACTACTGTGGTGTCTATTTCTGTTATCTGCTCTCTTTCTTGCGGATAAAACAGTTGACTGCTAATATCCGTACCTGGGGGGGTGGGGTTCTCTGACCCTGAACCTGAAACTGTCCCAGAAATGCATGTGCTGTCATAAGAGCAGACAAGTCCTGTACACTTGACTCTACTCAGAGTCTTGTGGCAGGCCTTACATGGATTTTAGTGGCACTGTGACAAAAATGTACTTTTCAAAACACCGTGGGTTAGGCGGCCCTGTTATTTCTTTGGGCTTTCGTGTGTTTAGTGTAATGCACAAGAGCTTGATGTGGGTCTAACATGTGCAGGGCCTTTATTTGAGCATTTTCATATTAATGAGAAGCCTGTTTTTTTTTGCAGGTATCACAAGCCGCAGTTACATGAGTAGTCAAAGGTAGTCCCGCAGGTTTTTATAAGATGGAGGGGTCGGCTGTGTCGCCTGGAGACCAATCTCTGACGGAGATGGAGTTTTTACATACACCCCTTAGTGGAAGATGAATTTTGAATTTAACAGTAGCAGAAGAATACAAAGAGAGACAGGTATCAACATGGCACTTTTAATACAATTTGACCTTTAAATAGCTCATGTATCTCTACCTCTGAATAAATATGCACTGTTGGACTGCTTTAAAGAGCTGCTTATCCGAAAGAATTTAATTAATCTCAGTTCCAGCAGTTAGTTTTAGCTTTAGGCTTTTAAACAATTTTTATATTAACTATTGATTTGAGTAAATATCCGCATCGGCCTTTACAATAACATACTGTATCAGTCAACCACGACATGTTAAGTTTGCTTTTCTTTCATTGGCAGTAAACAAGCAGGTATACACCTTCCCATATTAAAGCATGCGTGCATCAAAACAACAACGTCAACGCTGACGGAACTATACGAGGAAAGGAGTCATCGCCTCGTTAGTTACTGCCGCAACTAACAAGGCGAGGGAGGTGGCTTGGCAAAAAATTGCAAACAGACTAAATACGTAAGTTTTACAAGCCTACTTCTTGTTTTATTTGTATTTGTTAATAAATGAACATTTAGATCACTAGCCTACAGTACGACTGTGGCTACGTTATCAGCAGGCTAGATAGTATCAGATGTATGTTTACCTTAGGAGCACTGACATAACTACAGTGCATTTACTGTTAATTAGCCTAATTCTGTGTGTAGTTCCTGTGTGAAGCCTCTCTCCTATATTCATTCTTCTCTGTTACATTTCAACAGCCAGAAAAGAATGTGGCAACAAGTGAAACTTAAGTACAAAAACAGACCTCCTCAGACATCTTTCCCCACCGTACTCGGGACCAATGTACAAGGTATTGTCTACTGCTTTTCCTCAACAGGTATCAGTCTCTCAATGGTAAGAACTAACGGTAGGCCTATATCTTTCAGCAAGTGGCGACACTAGATCCCCCGACTCAAGATCCCCAAGGCATACTTGACCCATGTGTGAGTAGGTCTTTTGTTAAAACACTGCATCTTAAGCAATTCTTTCTTCTGTTGCTTTACCAACTGCAGTGTTCTTCTATTTGCAGGGAGACGGTGCCAGCCTCTGCCCTTGATGAGGAGACCGTATGCAGTCGCAGACGCCAGAGGTAGGAGTAAGACCTAATGTGAAATGTTTTGGATGTGTCTGCATTCTACAAATGATGTATAACCATACACCTTGCTGCAGGACATGACCGGAACAACAAGTAGGTTACATCAGCAAATAACTCTTCATTATGCTGTTATCAGCTACATAATCAGCTACTATCTGACACATTTTCTCTTTCACAGAATGCATGTTCAATATACAAGCGTCATCTGCTCATTGGCATTGAAAGCCAGAAACTGGACATGGAGTACAAAAAGCTAAAAATTAAGAAGTTGGAGATAAACAAACTGGAGAATGATGTAGGTATAAATTTAAACACAGCAGAGGGTCATGGTTGGGACTGTAATCAATGTTTTGTTTGTCTTCACGGCTTGAACAAAATGAGTGAATTAATAAATAACCAGCAACACAACTTTGGCACTTTTCTTTCTTAAATTATACATGCTAAGCTTTCAAATAAAAGCTTTCACTTCAAAATAAAGGTGACCGTGAATAAAATGGGGATTAACTGAAATAGGTTCTAATGTTTCAGAACACATGACATGTGATGCGAGTGCAAAAAGACACTTGACGGAACTGTCTTTTGGGATTCTGTTTCCACCCGTCGGGCATTCTTTGACACACAGCTAAATTAAGCTTGACAGTTAGCCTGCTACGAAGCAGGCTAGTTCCAAGGTATAAGTTACCTTGGTTACTGAGCAGGGAATCCTCTAAGCCACAGTAATGGAACGGATCTCTCACAGGTACCAGTTTGGGTTCGGGAGGCAGACACCATCTCCACATGTAAGAGGAGGCTTAAGACTTGATAAAGCTTATAGTTAGGGCCGGCCTGGGTGAGCCCTGAACCATCCCTTAGTTACACTGCTATAGGCCTAGACTGCCGGGAGACTTCCCATGATGCACTGAGCTCCTCTCTCCTCCTCTCCCTCTCCATCTGTGTGCATGTTTATCCCATTACTGCATGTTACTAACCCGACATCTTCTCTCTCCCGCAGTTCTGTGCTTTCTCGTTTCTGCCTCCGGAGCTGCAGAGTCTGGATCTGTGGTTGTGGGCCACCTGCTGCCCCTGTGTTCCTGCTCGACAACTGCTACTACAGTTGTTGTTATTAGTCTTATTGCTATTATTATCACCATTTTCCTATCACTGTCATTCCTATTATTACTTACTTTACTTTATTAATATTACCACTACCATTAGATTATTGCTATATTAAAATTCTAGGTGGAATTTGCATTGTGCTTCCCTCTCCCCCTTCCCCACTGTCGCCAAATGCTTGCTCATGGTGGGATTTGTTGGGTCTCTGCAAATAATATTATAAAGAGTACGGTCTAGACCTGCTCTATAGGAAAAGTGCAATGAGATAACTTCTGTTATGAACTGGCGCTATATAAATAAAATTGAATTGAATCGAACTTAAATTAGCGAGACTTATCAAAATAAGCCAGGATTTTCCTTTATCCACCTTGATGGAATACCCCACCTGTTGAGACATCACATTTTTTCATGAAAATACACAGTGTGACCCTGCATTTTCAGCTCTGTCTGTAAGCTAAATGGATTTTCAACCTGTCTTATGTGTTTTTATAGCACCCCCAATAGTATGATCTGGTAACTTGAAAATGTCTGAAGTTGGACTAAATTCTATCTTGGATATTTTTTCATACTGTCAACCAAACAAGGAAAATACACATAGCTTTCTCCATGCTGCCTAAATAGCAGGAAATCCAATTATAATACTGTTTTGAAAGTTTTTCAAAAACAGCAGCCTACCCTGTCTGTCTCATTTTCATCATTTTGTGTATGCACATGCAGCATACCACGGATTGGACATTAGTGAGTCTTACTGCAGCACAAGGAGAGATGAGGGAGGCTCCTTGCACCAGAAGGGGACAGTGAATGACAACCCATTTTGTGGCGAATAACACTGCTGGCCATCAGTGAGTGATACCAGCCTGACTGAAAGTGCGCCACAGCAATATGCTCAAAGCGTTCATCTGCCTACTCCACTGCAAAGAAATCAGCTACGTGCCTCTGCCCGTAAGCATCACCAGGCATGATTTCACCCTGCCTTATCATCATGTATTACCAAGACATGACTTGAGCACATTCTCCCTGCATTTCAGCAGGTAAAAAAGCCATGCAGGATTTCTTTAAAGACAACAAATCATTATACTGGGTATAATATTTATGATAATACATATTGACAAGTCAATATGACAAGCAATATTTAATGACTTTAAAGTTTGCATAAGGTGACAATTAAAGGCAATGTGGCATCAAAAGGGGAACACAAAAGATGCTGAAGGATACTGAGGTTTTTGTCTTTTCTTTTTTTAAACTCTACATTTGTCTCTCTTCACACTTTAAACCCATGTTAGGAAAATCCTAAGAAGTTAAGAAAAAATATCTAGACTTTTTTTTCTTTCTTTTCCCATCAAAATATGACAAACTCCGATAAGTCATGCAGGCTTGCCCAGATATGCAACGTTTTGTCTTGGATGGAGAACCCAAACGCCAAACTCTATTCAAAAATCTTGCAATCCAATGCAGCCTTAGCTTACTGGCAAAGCTGCACACTGCTTTGAAAAAGCACTCTACGAGTTGCATATCAGCTGTATTATCACCTACGGGGGCTAAAAACGGAACGTTTTGACTAAAATTAAAACTTGAGAAATGGGAGGACCCGTTTAAAAAGTTAAATGTATATATTTACTGAAACTAACTCTACTGGGTGTCTTAGATTACGTTGTAGCTGGTATTTAACCTTTGCGCATTAAATGATATGCTTACTGAACGCGGTTAGGCGACACTGTGTCCCCTGAGAAGCCTTCCGTCTTCACGGACTGACCGAGTAGCCCAGACGGCGACTGTCCACCAGCGGTGCGACTCCCAGAGCACAAACCGGTTGGGTGTGTGAGACTTGAAAATACAGTGGTACTCCCCAGCCTGACTGAAAGCAGACCACATTACAAGGCGGCCCACAACAACCGGAGGAAACCTCCACATAGGCTAATTACTAACTTGATAGTCTCGTGTTTGCTAATTTTGCCCCAAACAGCCCAAGCTCAGCGACACGCATCTTACCGAAGCACAACACAACAGAGGCAACACCACAAGCAGTGCTGATGACAGTGTGCACAGTAAAGTTGAAGGTGAGCAGCGGTGTCAGTATGAGGTCAGTAAGAGTGAAAATGATTCATTAAAAAAGGAACATTTACCTTGAGTAAGCTACCAGTCCTTTTGATGCATACTGTCAGTGGCCAAAGCTCGGTGCGCTCACAGGGCATCCACCAATTCCAAAAGCCTGGTGACAAGTCATAAGTCCACAAACGGAAATTATTCTAAACGGAAATTTCGTCTTATGCTGAGCAAAATAAATGTAAACGAAGAGGGCAAACTCAGAAATGACTTCTGACTGTCCGTTAGTTCCGAATGTGCCTCCAGTGCGTGAAATGGGTTCAGAAAATCCTGAATGTATTCACCGACTGTTATTTTCTTGTTGTTTCCAAAATGAAACGTCTTCCGCTCCTCTATAATATATGAAGGGAAATCCTTTTATTTCAAATAGTTGTTGTGTTTGTTAATCCAGAAAATCGGAGATTTGTCTCAAAAAGTTATTTTCCAAATTTCAAATCCTTCCCGTCTTCAGGTTACAGTCCTCCAGGTGACTGTGAAGGTTTAACGGGGCGCTAAATCAAAGAGGGCTCGCGCGCGTCTCGGGAACCGCCGTCCCCAGCTCGCGGCTCTGGAGCTCCTTGTCTGTCTGTGTGTCCGCGCGCAGCAACAGCCGGATTCCTTATTTGGAAGCCCGGGGCTCGAGCTACTGTCAAGAGAGTCAAGTTACACAAAAATGACTTCCAGCTAATTCTTTCAAAATAAAATCCATCATTGGGGGAAACGCTGCAACGAGGACCTTTTGATTAAGGCAGCACTTAGAAAGGAGAATTATATCACTCTCAAATTAACCATACATCACTTTTATAGCTACAAAAACAATTTAGAGAAATACTTTTAAATGAAGAATAAATTCCTATTTATTGCAACAAATATTTCTACCTATATCTTTATTTTATTTTTCATCTTGCCTATTAAAATTAAAAGAGGGGATGTGTATAAGTGAAGATAAATGATGCAGTCAGAAAGAAATTTACAAGTAAAGTAAATATTGTGTTGTGATATGTATCTTTTTGCAGTTGACCTACCATAGGTATGTATTCAAAACCACTAAAACTTGTATAACATACACACCGGTATTCTGTAGCCAGCTCATACTTTGAGCTACGGTTCAAAAGTTCAAAATGTCACATTGAACTAAAATTTCAGTTTGTGTTTTATGAAATATGTAAATGTAGGCCTATTACTTTTTTGCTACAGCATTTGTTTCTGTTGCACATTATGGTAGTACTGAAAAACCAAAATGAAACAACACAACAATTAGAGGCTTCCCCTTGGGACTGGTTTTATTTTGAAAGCAATTTCCTGCCTGATTCTGCCTTTGCTGTGTTCAAAGCTGAGGGGGTTCCTCTCAATAGAAAATCCACCCACCAGCCCCCTCTTCTGGAGTCAAACAGCGTCAATTGGATGTTGTGTCAGGTCTGTGGCACCACCTACATTTAGCTACCACACTAAGAGCAAATATTCAGAATGAATAGCCACAACACAGGGCTTTTTGAAGGTTATAGAAAATCATTCAGGGAATGTAGCTAATTCAGTGATGCACCAGCAAGATGGAAGAGACATCAGCCAGTTTCTCCAAATGATCAAACTCTTAGTCTTACCTCCCCTACGAGGAGATTCGCAAAAATAGGGGTGTGCAAGGCCGTAGCAAAGACACCTGTCCTCAGTATTGTGTGTGAGAATTATAACAACCCAAAATTTCATTCAAATCACACATGGTAGGTTGTGAAGGCTGATTTTTATCATTTTAGAATAAATATCTTTAGGTCTGATTGTTTTTAGACAAAAAGTGTGATGTTAAATTCCATTTTAATGAAGGGATTTCTTTAGGATAAAATCCTGGCAGCATGGAGAAAGCTTTGGAACAGCATTTAGGGAGATTACATTTACAGAAAATTGAACAGATTCATAATATGAAAACAATTTAAATATTCAGAACAGTTTTTGGTTGCTAGTCAAATATGTCTTTGGGAAATGAGGTGGTGCTGAAGGGTTTTGGATTTATGACCTCAGTATTTCGAAAATCCCGGCTACGGCGTTTTAAATTATAACACTTATAATGTGCTTTTATGGTACATATATGGCCCCAAACAAAACTATTTATGAGATGACCCCAATTTAATGTCAACACAGGACCTCTGGGGCCCCTTTGGGTCTGAGGCTCTAAGGCCGTTGTCCACTTTGCCCAGTTGTTAATGCAGCCCTGGGGAGGTGACAGCCATTTCAAATGTAAATATCAAAATAAATGGCTGTCATTATCACAATAGGTATCTTTCGTATGTACTGCGCAGAAGACAAGTTCGACACATTTAACTGATGTGTCACTGTTACAGTATATGTTCTAAAACATGAAGTATTGTGTTGCGTTACATTCATGGCCACTCCCATATAAAGGGAATACAGTTGTGTGTGTTGACCTACATCACATCATTTCTGAGAGATCTGGCTCACACAATTTTAGGGCCCTGAGCAGAATCTGAACCCAGGCCCTACTTGAAATGCACATTGACAATAGTAAGTCACCCATGTATAAACTGAAGAGCAAACTGCAAATTATGTCCACAGTGTTTTTGCACCACAAGTAAAATCAGTGAAAGAAATAAATTGTAATCTGATCAAATGTAAATATGCAGCTCAGTTCTTTTTTCTTTAAAATTATATTACCTCCATCCATCGCTATATCCACTTAACCTGTTCAGGGTATGAAACCCGTTCAAAAAAGGAATTCAAAAATACGTAGTGGACAACCTCTGTCCAGGTAAAAAAAGTGGACAGAGGTCTTCACATGTCTACTATGTTCATTTAGGCCCCCAGTAGTGACGGCACTGGCAGGCCCTAAGCAGCTGATTAATTAGCATATGCCTAAGGCCAGCTAACCTGACCAAGTAATGACCTTCTCAATCATTCGTCAGTGTTCCTTTAATGTGTATATTCACTGAATATAGGCTATAGATACAAAGACTTGGCCTCAGCTAGGAAATCAAAACATCTGTAAAGAGATCCCTGGCTGACACAAACTTGGGCCTGATGAACGCCACAAGCCAAAATGCGTCAGTCCGACAATAAAGTTGTTCTTAACAGTCTCTAAGACTTTGACATCCTATAACATTTTTAGACTCACGATGGACAGTTTTTTAAAAAAAGGCTAAAAATCGATGCAGCAGATCCAGAGATATCGTCTTTTTTACTCCACGCATTCCTCTTCCTAGTTAGAATCTGGTGCCTACATTACCCACAATGCAACTCGCTTCATACAACTTTTTCCACAGATGCAGTAGTACTCCCAAAGACCTGTAAACAGACTTTGATGTGTAAATTCGGTGGCGTTTCCTTTTAATACTACAAGTGTTTGAGTTTTGACCAAGTTGTTCCAAAAACACTGCACTTTAGATTAATTTTAGACTATTTACATAAGTTTACTTCAGATATTGGCTTGACATTTAGTGTAATATTAAATTATTTACTTCATATTTCCTCAGTAGTGATTGCTTTTATTCTCCTTTTGAAACATTGTTTGATTTTTTTTGCATGATTTGTTTTTCTTTAAGGTTCTAAAGACATTTCCAGTTTGGATATGAGACATGGACTGGATGTTGTCTGATCCCTCCTCTTTCTGATTTGAACTTCTCTTGTTGATCAAAATGATTGTGTTTTCCTACGGTGTACATTAGAAAACACTTGTTTTGTTGAAATGGGATAAATGTATAAATAAAAAATGTTGAAAAGAAAGAAGACTTGTAATGCATCACGTTAGTCCATTTAGCAATGCAAGCCTGCTTGTATTGACTTCCATCACCTGTTTATTCCCATGAGTGGATATTTTCCCCACTGGTGTCAGCAGACGTTTATATAACTGGTTAGTGTAATTTTGGCCACATGCTGAAGCCATTGCACCATATTCGAATAGATGGAGTGTAAATAATGTGCAGCGATTTGAATCTCACCTTGAACAGGAGTGCGATTACAGTCGTAAGAGACAGTCATCAGTATTACATCACGCGCTGCCACATGGCCCAGAGGTGTATGAAATACCACGTCACTCTGTTCTGCTCTCCAGCAGGAAGATTCCTGCTCGCCGTACACTGGGCCACTGTCTGAAGGCAAAGTGCTGTAGGATGATTATGCTCATTACAGAGATGGCTCTTGACACTGTGAAGAAAGTACAATCATCAATACAAATCAGAAGCAATTTCTTTTTAAGGTCTCTTATTATTATTCAGTCTTCATAATTTTGTTTCCATATACATAATCGATCAGGATAAAACTGAAATCTGTATTTTGCAAATAATATTTGAACTTTAATTAAAAAGGGTTTTTATAGAATGGATTCAACCACTCACTGGCACGTTGGTCCGTTATTGGCTCCTTTAATAGGCCTTTTTCACAGCAGACACTTTGACTTACAGTAGGAAAACCACTGGTGGAACTATTAACGTTAATGATGGCTCTGTTCTAATAAGTGTCCCGGGAAGCCCGTCCGATGAACCAGCATGTACAATACCAAACCCTGGAACTAGCTCACCTAAATGAAGACAGTCTTCATTGATGCTATTAATAGCACCTGTGCTTTTCATGCTTTGACATGTCTGGTAGTAACCACCCCACCGGTGTGGACAGGAGAGAGCAGCCAGGACAGCTCTGTAGCTGCTGGCAGCCACAGGATCTGGACCATGGAGAGCTCCACTGCACACAGTGGAGCTCTCCATGGTCCAGATCCTGTGGCATATCATATCGGCATGGTCATATCTCTGCAACACAAGTCTTGCAGAGATATGAAATTGGCTTGAGAAGTGTCATTTACTACAGTGAATACAGTGAATCACCTTTATCTTGTTTTTTTATATATATTCATTTGTCAAACTAATGTTATCATTGTGTGGTAATGTAGCTACAAGCCAGGAGTTTTGATTCATCTTTTTTGGAAATTTTTATTGTACTGTATATTAATATAGCAGCAAACAACTATTTGCTATGCAAAGATAGTGAAGTAATGGTGTCCTGAGCAAAGAATGACGTCCCACCCTCTTGTGAGTTGTAATCAGAGCTTCTCTGTGCTTTGTTTTGGTAGCCGGTCACATGTGCATGTGAGTCCCTCCCTGTGAAACTATTGTCTCTTTTCTCATCTAGTGCGGTGAATTAAGGGTTTATTTCGACTAAACCAGAGTTGGTGATTGTTGGAACAGTCAAAAGACTAACAAAGACGGTTTTGGTGAGTTTTATTTTGTTTCAGTCCAGTCCAGTTTGTTTTAGTCCAGTCTGTTTTGTTTCAGTCCACCGAAGGGAGGTTATAAATTCTTATAAGCCAAGTTTACCAGCTAAACTGTTCAACTGAACTAAGCATCAAAGTTGATTCTTGACCTTGTAAATAGTATAGAAACAATCTAAACTTCACTTACTAACTTTCTCCAGAGGATTCAAACATATCTCACCATCTTCAGTTGATGGAGTTTGTTTAGTTGTCACTGTCTATATCGTCATTGTCTTATCAGTTGTCATTGTTTTGTCAATCTGCTATTTCCAAGGTTAAGAATTAACTTTGATGATTAACATTTTAGCCAACAAGACTGCAGCATAGATGATTTTAAACCACTATTACCATTATTATACTGTAGTATAGAAGTGTAGAATACCCTCTCTGCTGTGTGTGAGTTTTTTATTGTAAATCTTATTTGTTAAAAAGAGCATATTCTTATAAGGCCCTAAACACCCACGGTATACCCACACTGTGTTTTCACTTATGTTGCCTGATTAGACCTCTTCTCAGGACTGAGTTGTTGTGTACAGACTGCACTTGAATGACATTTCCCGCCAGCTGTTAGGGCGGGACAACTTACCTTATGTTGCGGTTCGCCAAGCAGGGAAACAGGGAACACAAGGGAATAGCACCCAAAATGCAGAAACCGAGGCAGAACGGGTGCAGTTCAATGATTTAATGAAAGTATAAGGCTTACATGGATCTGTGAGGCAGGCAGTGGTCAAAATCAGGGAGGCAGTCCAACAAAGGCAAACAAGTCTGACAGGGAGCAAGCCAAAATCCAAAGTCCATGCAAGGTCCAAGAGAAACAGAAGACAATCCAACACACTGAGAAACAAAGGCCGGGATGCTCGGCAAGTAGGCAATGACGAACTGACACAGAACAAAGGAAGCAAATAGACTTAAATACACTCAGGTGAGGGGAGACAACGAGGCGCTGGTGAAACTGATCAGGGCAGCTGTGTGGGTGTGCAGTGTCTTTAATTTTTTAATTCCCCTTTTTACTTCCTAAATGCTTTCGTTTTGGGAACACTGTACAACCATGGTTGAGGACAATGCATATTCTTAGCCCAGGGTTATGAAATGTCAGTTGGAACATGCGACTAATGTTTACATTCTAGAATGATGGGACGAAGAAGTCGGGTGATTGGACAACAAAAATGTGACCCAAATTCCATTAGCCCCATTTCACTCTGGCACCTTTTCAGGGGATAACCCCACAAACTCTGGGTGTTAACCCTGCTCTGGACCAGGGCCAGCAAGCTCCAGGCTGAGGTCAGGGTTAGCCCACTTGGAATGTGCCAGGACTCTGCCAGTGTGAAAGCTTTCTTAGCCTCGGGCTAACAGCTCCCTTAGCCTGTGAAAAGCTTTCTGAATAGTTTTATTATAACAATATTGTAAAATAATATATATATAATATAATGTATATAACAATAAGTGTCATGGCTCTGCAAGTTGTGTTTTATTTTTCACAACATTTTAAAATCAACTAAAACCAGTGGCAGCCTGGAACTTATTAAAAATATTATCAATTAACCACATTATGGTTCATCCTCTGGGGCAAATGAATATCCACAGCTCATATCATTAAATATTGCCCTCAGTTTTAGCCATGTCTGTGGAGGGGCTATAGGGAAGGCAATGTTGGCCGGTCGGTTGGTTGGTTGACGTATTATATAAATGTTGGTAACGGCGGATCTCCTCGCACAACCTCTATTCAAAACAAGCATCCATTTTGTTATCTAGAGCATGTGCAGTCGGCGCTCTTGCTATGCATACAGTCCGCATGGTCACAAAATTTGGATTTCCACGCGGACCCTCGTGGTCATGAGCGGGTGGCAACATTTCTGTCACACGGAACAAAGCGGACCTTTGTGGACACGCGGACGCGGAAAGTATGAATTAGGCTTTAGTCTTGTTAATATAATGTAGCTAATGGACAAAAGGGTTTCCAAGGGGAAATTGTGACCTCAATTGTGATCTGATGAAGGCACTAGACCAAAGGTCATTGGGTCATGAAAATCAATATAATTAATCTTTTGGGTACCATGAATATCTAAAGCCGATTTTATGACCCACTGATATCACTATCCAAAAACAAAGTAGCATTATGAAAAGCAGAGCCAAAGCCAAATCGTAGAACTGCTGTCAGTGAGTTTTAGCTGTCTGTCTCATGTCAGGGGTTAGTGTAACAGTAGCTCATGGACAAATTACAGCAATAGTTTGCATCTGTCTCCTCAGTCTCCTGCTCTCTCTCTTCAAGCTGCAGATGATAAGTATTCAGTCATTGCCCTTCCTACACACACACCCATACATATACACACTTTTAGCTTCGCCACTGGGCACAGCCACACAGCCGGGAAACCCTTCTGATGTGAAACCCAGAGAGATCTGAGAGGCTTCTAGAGGCGAGAGCACAAACAAATACATCTTCCCTCCTTCACTGCCATCGTCTCCACTTCAATCAAATACAAACAGGCATGTACAAGTGCACATAAGGACACACACACAGAAAACCATCTCAAGACCACTTAGCAAACAGTGTTGTCAGGGGTACGTATGAGCAAGCTGTTTCACATATAAATATTTCATTTTGGGGTTGAACTGGATGACTGAAGCGTCGATGCCTCCAAACCTTTTCATTAGAATTGTGGTGTCTGATCATGTTTGCAAACATATTTTAGGTAATTTTCTTTTCAAGCTGCAGAATATACCACGATGTATCCTGAAATGCTTGCCAACATTCCCTATTTTTTGCTGCACCCATGAAGCAATCACAATCCTGGCACAATCAAAGTCTTATGTAGCCTTGTCATGAATTGCATTTACAGGAGGCTGAGAGTGCATTTTCTGTGCCTCTTTGTGTTGGAATTATGTTTAGCTAGAGTCCAAGAGCACAGGAATGAGTGTAAGGGGAAAACAGCTGTGTTAGCAGCTGAAATAATAAAAGAGCATTTAAAAAGACCCACCCTGTCTCCTTCACACTGACACGGAGGAAAGAACGATTGCTATGTTCCCAGGAATTCATTTATGCTTGGCATGAAAGAATATTGCTATTCAACATCATTTAAAGTAGTACAAAAGCTGGGATGTAAATGTTTCCCACATTTTGAGAAAATATAGTTGTAATTTTGGGCACATTGGCTTTAATTGTCAACATACTTCATGTTGTGACATGGTTTTATGACCTCATTGTGGTGAAGCAGTAATGTTTTTGCTTCTGTGAATGCATTTCATAGGCTGGGTTCACACCACGCTGGGTTGAAAGTGTCTCAGTTTTTATTTGGTCTTGTGTTTTTGAATCCCTATGAACAAGTCTGGATTACCACCCAGGCACCTCAGACCCCAGGGGCCCCAAAAGCCCCAGGTTCACTGCATGTCAATAGGTTGTAAGTAATTTCATGAATATCAGATTTGTTTAGGGATTTGGAATACTCCAGTGCAATATCAACAAAGATAAAACATAAAACAAGGTGTGTTTTGGGGTCGAGGGTCAATAGAGGCACAATGACACTTTTTTCCCGCGGGGGCCCCTTTCAGGTTTGTCCGGCCATGCCTATAAGCAGCAGAACGCTCTGAGTTGCATTTCTCAGGACCTTATAATCACAACTGAGCATTACAAGCTGAAGTGTAATTGTGGACAAACATAAGTAATATATTGTAAATAATAAATATAATGATAAATATAATTAATTGGATCTCTGGATCTCTTTGCAGCCAGTAGAGATATACAGATGGGTGATGTATTAAAGGAAAAACACCCAAATGCAGAGTCTTCCATACAGGTCACAGGGCTCACTGAATGCTTTGATGAGTATGAAAATGAAGTGAATCACATGCTGTGGCCTTCACAGTCACCAGCTCTGTGGCCTATGGGAGATTTTGGAGCGTCGTGTTAGGCAGCACTTTCCACCACCATCATCAAAACACTAAATGAAGGAATATCTTTCAGAAGACTGCTGTTCATCCCTCCAGAGCTCCACACACTCACAGAATCTGTGACAGGGAGCACTGAAGCTGTCCAGAAGGCTCATTGTGGAACAACACATTACCGAGACACTTCATATTGCTTTGTCCTTTTACTTGTCACACAAAATCTAGGAGCAAGGGAAACTGTCAGGCTAGCTCTATCCAGCAACTCCAAAGCTTAATTACATGTTGTGTATTATGTATTACACGTGTACAGAAATAGAAATGTAAAATATGGGACATTGTGCTTTTAGGAGCAGTTGCACGTATTTTAACAACCACTCTGGCTGCGGTAACAACCACACAGACCTTTGGTACTGAACAATCCTGTAGGAAGCTTGGATTGCATTCAGTGTCAACACCTTAAAATGTTTCATTTCAACATCTTAAAAATGATAGATCCAATATCCATGGTTAGGATTAGGTTATGGCAAATAAACTATGAGGTATGGTTAAGGTCAGGCAACTAAAAGACATAAATCGATATGTATGTATCAAATGACAATGTGAAAGGGGTTGCATGTAGTGATGAAACTACGGAAGAATTATCACCTGAATCTGCAGCTCCCCTCGGCCACACAGAGCTTCACAGTGAGGTGCAGCTCGCTGTTGTCTGGCTGTCCGGCACAGCTTTACTGTTTCGGTTCACTCTCACCGCTCTCACAGTGTCGTTTTGTTGCTCTGTAACTGTTGGATGTGTAAATAAGCAACTGTTTGCTAACTTAAAAAGTGATGTTACCTCAATGTTGTGTTCACAACTTGTTTCTGCTGCCCCCAAGTGGCTAAAAAAAAACCCCAGTTATTCCAGGTGTAAGGTTGAAGCTGTATTTTTATTTCTGTGGTAAGGTGTTACGGTATAGCTGGTGACTACGCCCGTAGCCGTTGTAGCTACATTGTAGGCTACCTTGTAGATGATGTGTACTTCGGCAAAGATGTAACAAGACATGGAGTCCAGCGTGAAAGTTGGAAGTGTGATTTTAGGAAAACCCCAATCTCAACCTCCTCCCCCTAACTTCCCGTCACTACATGAAGGACACCCTATTTACACTGAACATTGGAATTGTACATAAATTCTGCGCTGCAGAAGCGCTAATCCAGTACGAATGTAATCCCTAAGCAGACTGGGCTGCCAGGTTTGAACACTGTCCGAACTCTGCAGTAGACACTGTTAAAGACTCTTTAATGGATTGGTGGCTTTTTTTTTTTTTTTGGTAACAAGATATCATTATGTAACTAAGACAGCTTTTGAATTGTTGTAAGACACAATGTCAGCTTCTGACAGAGCACGACTAGCAGTTCTGCCTGCCTCCAGCTTTTGTGCTAGGCCACAACAGGCTAAACACATCCTGGAGCTATCTCTGTACTGGACGCACACAGATGAAATTGATATCGATTTTCTTTTGTGACCAGGTTTTACAGCAAACAAGCATATTTCCTTTAAATGCGGCTAGAATCACACTTCTAGCTTTCATGTTCAATTCTGGTCGGTTTTTTATTACAGCAACGACCACGTTGAACTTCTCTTTTCTATTTGGTAATGTGAACAAGCAGCTTGTGCTGCAGGGCTCTGGAGACTGCAGAGCCCTGTCATCTGCATTGCACACCATTATCAGACGTGACTAATTCAGCACGTGGCCAAAAGACTATAAATGTGTAATTAAATATTTAATAACACAGCCTATCCACCCACCTCACACTAGCCGTTCCTGTGCAGCATTTATGCAGAAAAGCACTGAAAGCTTGGGGCTTCTACCTCACCTGAACACAGTGTAGCTCTCAGGGCTTGGTCTTGTCATCTTTGAGATGTGCCCCTGGTCAAATGTCCTGTGGGATTTAATAAATGCATGGGAACTTTATACAGAGAAATGCCACTATGAGAACCACAGTGGCCCATCATCCTCTGTGTACACATGTAATCTCCCTGGTTTGTCTGTTGCTGTTTTGCCTAAATTGTTTGTTTTGTGTGAACTCTAGTTGCTATCTAATCTCTGAATGCAGCCCCATGTCATTTGGATTTGTACAGCTCATGCTGGATAACACTGTCAGGGACATTAAACCCCAATTTGAGTGTGACCTTTTTAGCTGCTTTTATGTTAAGGACTCAAGGAAAGGCGGTCTCTCTCATTGTGAGGATTTCTTCATGAGTCTGCTCAGTAGCTATTCATAAATTAGCTTTTGTCCCTGCCTAATATATGCCAAATTGTCCAAACCTTACACAAGCCTAATAACCTTTTAAATTTGGATCCAGCTACATTCCCTGTGTCTTTAATCACACATCACACAGTGTTATTTTTAAAAGGCCAACTTTTGTATAAGGCTTATTTTAGGTGATACATTGATCCTCTGTGCCTGAATATTTCAAACCCAGTGTGCTGAGCTCAGATCTGGCCCCAGTCAAGTTCCACTGTGGCTGAGGTGTTAACTGTGCGGGGGAGGCTGGGACCGTCCAAGCCAGAGAAATCATCGCTGCTCACATCCCATCCTCCAGCCGTGTTTCTGCTGAGAGAGGAAGAAAGGGGCGCCAGAGATGTGAATACGTGTCAGCTTATGGAGCACACAGTGAATAATGTGACCGCACCAGTGTATGTGTGTGGAAAGATTGCGACTGCGTGTATCTGCACTCGTGCACTGAATGAGGCCTATAGATATGACTGCAAGGATGTGTTGGCCGCCGCCTCTTGGTGCTACCATTCCTACAATGTACAGAATGTGGGGTTTCATAGGTGACTGTAAAGGTTAATAATTCAATCAACATGATAGCATCAACCAAGATGAAAGCAGAATATATTTGCCTTGTTATTTAAAGTTTGTGTGTGAAAAGGGAAAGTAGGTGAAAAATTGGTCTGAAGCTGCTTCCCTCTACATTCTCTTTTCATGCAGTGTTTGTGCTACACCTACACTAAGTGATCATGGCATTCAATGCAGCTCCGAATATATTACGAAGTCTAAAGCCCAAGTGGCAAGGTCATTAAAGGGTCATTCAAATCAAAGGTGTCATCCTCTGGCGCATGAATGTGCTCCACAAATGTCATGACAATCTGCTTGTTATTGTCAATTATCAGATATGATATATATCATGTGTACAACATTAAAATGTTGTCCTGAGAGTAGGCCAAAATATATATTTTAAGGCAAGGAAAAGGTCATGCATCACTAAAATCACTGGCAAAGCTTAGAGACATAAGGTGTGTTTCCAGCCGCCTGTTTTTATGCGCATTTCCAATTTGCGCATAAAAATCCTGAGCGGAAACGCTGAAAATTAGGAAAAAATCTTCAGATATCGCAGAAAAGGTCATACACTTGGCTGAGGTGGAAAGGTTGGTTTATCGATAACAGCAAAATGCGACAAAGTGCCATGGCAACAGACTTCCTCTGATGAAAAACAGCAGCAGATGGAAACATCAGATCTGTGTGGAGCGATGAGGAGACTGTAACCTTCCTCAAATCAATACATGAAGCAAAATTAAATGTCATATTTCTATCGTGTTTTCTGCATGTTTTTCACTGTTTGAGGTTCGACAGGCGCTCTTTTAATTACATCATCTTGTTGCACACTCTTCTTCTGCAGTGGTACACGACTGGAGAATTAGCGCCACCTATGCTTATCTCGATGAACCAACTCCTAATAATCACATAACAGTGGATGGAAACAGGCATTCATTCGCATTTTCTTTCGCTGATTTTCAGGTTTGCCCTGTGGTAATTTATTAAAAAATAAATTGAAGCATATGCACCATTATAAGGAAAATATCAGGTGAGTTAATGCATGTCTTAGATTGGATAATAAAGCTGACCTATCTGCTGTTAGCCAATATCTCAATGATTTCTGATTTCCCTACCCTCTGTGGCTCTCAGCTCCAAGCCCACTGGTTCCTGCTGAAGATGTAAATCTTTAAAAACAGTTTACAAATATATGATTTCTTTAAAAATAAATAAATAAATAAAAAATCTAAAACAGCTGGGCACTGTATTTTGTTTTTACAAATGTTTCTCAAACCGGAGTTTTGAGTGCATTTGTTGGACTATTTTCGGCGGTGGATTAATACACATTTAGTGCACGACATACTTGTTAGTAGGATCAATTCATTGTTGGCTTATGTCTGCACATGGGATGTTTTGACCTTGTGAAAAATATAGAATATCACTAGCCCATTACTCCCATATTCCTAAAACAAAGTTGCAGTTAATCAGATTACCACAAACCAGTTGCCTCTCAGTGAATCTGGGGCTTTTGGATCTCCTGTGAGGTCTGGGGCCTAAGAAGACCTTTGAGAAAGTCAACACTAATAAACACTTTAATTTTGAAAAAAAACATTGATGTGATGACCTGCCCAAATACTGAAAACTGAAATCAGTCAGAATGAAAGGTAAAACACCTAGAGTTGTCTTCACACTGCTACCTGCATTATATTGTGAAACCTGAACCTAAATACAAAATTCTCTGATGCCAGTTTTCACTGCTGGTTTAATATGTAGTTTTATGTTTAATAACAATAATAATAGTTTGGGCTGGTATTGGCACCATCACAATGGCCAATCCCTGCACTCTCTGCAATCAATCACCATGCCTGCTGGGTCACATTAGGTGGGCTGTTTATGTCCTTGAGTGCTTTGCCTCTTTTGATTATTACCGCTACATTTTTTTTCATCAGTGTCTGCTTTCAGTCTGGATACTGCAACACCTCTTTTGAATAGATGATCATTTTCCAAGGTGCTTTGAAGGTCTCCTCGGTAGGGAGAAGGGAATTTGCTCTCATTTCAAGGTGCCTGCTCTTTGCCACAGCGCCCTGGATTATATGCACGATCCTGCTTGTGCATCCCTCTGTGACACTCCTTCTGGAATGGTTCGCACAGTATTGTCCACCACTGATATTAGGGATGCACTATTCTGGGCAAAAAGAGAATCACAAGTTTTGCCACTCACTTTACGATTTTCTCCCATGATTCTCCCCGTGTCGTTGGTTAGAAAATATTAATTGCAAGCCATATTGCCTTCATGCAGATAGAACAAACAATGTGATTATTACTTGCAAAGGATACATTCTTTTTTTCATGCAACTACATGGAGCTAAATTTAAGAATAATCAACAAACTCTTGTCTGCTCGTTAGAGCCAGGTGTTGCCTGTGAGGACTAGTCCAGTTATTAATGGAGATTGCTTTCACACTGTTGAATCCATTGCTGTGCAAACTACTTTTTCCACATCCAAACTCCAGCAGGTAAGCTCCTCCTTAGGTCCCTTGTGGTACTTGTGGAAAAGTTTACATGATGAAATCATTACTGATAAAACCAGACTCATGTATGATTCCATAGTTTGGCTTGACCAGCAATCCGCAGTGGCCTCAAAATGTCTTTCGTATTTCTGTCTGAACTGCTGCTCAACACTTAACATTAGTGTGTGACGTTGGAGCAGGTAGCACAACTTGAAGAACAGTTGCAGGAAGGCGGTGCACCTCGCAAAGCATTAATCTTGTTTTGCAGTGCTGACCAGCATCATGCACTTTGGCTGAGTTGCAGCCACAGTACAGTTTTTAAGGCTGCCCCAATGGATAGATGGATGTTTGATGGATGCCTTTTTCCAGGCCTTGATACATCATATTGAATTATTTTTCTTTCTGTTCATCACATGCAGCCAAGCACTTTTGGTTTGATGCCAAACATCGGTCCGCTAACCACATAAAACGCATAAAAATGAGATTGCATAGAGGCATGAATACTGTAGAATTAATTATGCAGTGCTAAAAGCTACAACGCAGCTTCCTCCAGATCCATAGCATGTGGTTATGTTTTCATCATCATCGTTTTGATCAGAACAATCATTCTCTCTGCAATGAAAGTAGCTTTCCATCGATGGTCTTTCTTTTCTCACAGGAATAACATTTTTTGAAACCTTTTGGACATGAAATTGGTCACATTTAAAGATAGAAAATATAGACACAAAAAACGTCAATCCAAAATGTCAGTATCAGCATCAAATTTCAAAGATGTTGGTCTAACCCTAACTGCCCATTTGGCTTAAAAAGCCAGCGCTAAGAAGACACAGGGTTTCAGATTTTGAGGCACTTGCTGGTGCTTTTCAGTGCTCAGTTTCCGTAGAAGGCAGCTGAAGGCAAATAGAGTAGTATTAAAAAAGCATTAAGCGAGATGTAGACAGCTCATTTTCCTGTATCTGGTGTGGATAGAGAGTGTTCAGAGGTCGGAATTAACTGATGAGTGGATGCTGTTTCCTTCCCCCCCTCCCTTGTCATATGCCGAGTTTGTCGGCTGACTCCTAGCTGTGCGCCTTTTGATATTTTCCTCCCTGCAGATCAGGAGCAGACTCAAACAAACTTCAAATGACCCCCCTGGTGGTGGAGGTCACGGCCCTGGAAACCAAACATGCGCTTCATGTGTTCAAGTCAGGATGCCTGGAGGTAACGTTCACTCAGAGATATTAGCTTTTGTACACACACCCACACACTGACATCACACATACGCACAACCAAACAGCATATGTGGTCTGTTGTCCAGTCAGATACTGTTCACCTACAGCTCCAGCATATAGAAAACATTTGATTCCAGCTGTCATATCAATCAGCACACAGTCTGGCGTTTTGGTAAATACACTTGTTTGCCATCAAATCACATCATCCATTTATTCAGTTAACTAGCTGGAGTAACACAGTGAGTGTAATATATCAACTGCATTTCCAAACACTACCATTATGCGAATATTAGGAACTGGTTCGTCCAGATAAACAGCTGGTGGCATTAATTCTCCAGTCGGTGCCATTAAACCACTGCAGAACAAAAGGACGCAACTACATGACATAATTAAACGAGTGCCAGCCAAACCTCCAACGGTGAAAAACAATGTCGAAAACAATATGGCCTTTGGCATAAAAGCAGGTGGATAGAAATCCACCTCATGACTAAAGGAATAGTTCAACGTTTGGGGAAAGTTAGATGAGAAGACTGATTACGCTCATCTCTGCACGCTAAATATGATGCAAGAGCCTGCAGGCGATTAGCTTAGCTCAGGATAAAAACTGGAGACAAGGAGAAGCGTTAAACAAACAAGATATAGAAACTATAACAATTTAGAGGTTCTGGCGGGTTTTTAAAGTCCCCCTACACTTAAACATCTTGCGTCCAGCAGTTCTGAAATGAACAATTTTCATATTCATAGATTGAGTTTTTTAAATGAGGATAAGGAGTTTTAATTAACATTTTTAGCTAGTTGAATCAACTTTTCTGTGAAAAAATCATATGTGACATAAATTATTATTCAAAGCAGAGTATTCTTTAAACTTTGGACAGAACCAGGCTAGCTCTGTCCACCTGCTTCCAGACTTTATTCTAAGATAAGCTAATCGTCTCCCAGCTGTAGCTTCTGCATATTTACCATACAGACGTGAAAAAACGGTAACAGTCTTTGTCCCAAAATAATCACAGTTTTTAAAAGCTGAGATTAAAAGTTCATTCTAGACCTTGGAAAGAGCAGCTGAGAAAACAATCTCACCACAAGGTCCATTTAGCAGCTGTTCTGTAGCTTTCGATCGTATCACAGGATTTTCATCAGCAGATAGACAATACGACAATTTCAAGGTCAAGCATGGAATTTCAATCTCAGTTTTTAAGCTTTTAACAAGTCCTTGAAGTGCTTAGAAACAAATAGAAATTTGAATCTACAATTCCATGATAACTGTCGAAACTCCAACTGCTGATGAAGACAATGTTATGATAGAAAGCTCAAGAACAGCTAATATGGAAACAGTTTTTTGTTTCGTTTGTGTGATATTTACATATCACAGCCACAGCTAACAGCGACCTCCACACTGTTTTTGAGCTTGGTGTAAACATAAACACTGTATGTTTCACTCATAGGCTGTGTGTAAGTAGAAACAATTAAAAACAATCATGACATGCATTGACACTGTCACCTACATTGTCATTCCCTATAGTCCTCACTTTAAAACTAATTTGCAGATTGGAGACCCCTGAATCTCAGAAGAATATACATAAATATACATTACAGTAACGTTTTTGTGAGGGATTTTTTACTTCCGCATAAAAAAAAAGACGAGTCCTGAGATCGGCATTGCAACCACAGCCTCAGGGGAATATCACCAGTTAATTCAAACTCCAGTTAATCCGTTAATGTTTTTACACCAGAGCTGGCGTGTTGCCTATGTTAAGGATTTGATTTTTGTGTGTCTAAATGATGCAAGGTAGAAAATGCAGCCAGTATTTCTAGAATATATTGTAAAGCTTATATTGCATGGCTACAATATATAATACCACAATTCACTCACATTTTAGATGCATTCAGGTTTTATTATTGTGAAGAGTTTAGCAATGTGACGCCTCTTCTTCCTTGATGTCTTCGTGGCATACTCGTTCACATTCTCTTTATACATCCATGGGCATACTTGGGAAGTATCAGCAGAAACCATACAGATGCAACGATCAGCGGTTAGACTCCAGCATGGGTTGTTTTGTTGTTTTTATGTGAAAAGAATGCAAATTATGTTTTCATAGTGAAGAGGAATACTTTCATGTATTTTTGTTCACACCAGAATGAATGTTCCAGCAAACTGTTTCTATTTTAATGTCTCAAAAGACACCGACAAATTAAAGTGATAGAGAAGCGAAATAATCGCAATGTTTATTTCCTGGTTAGTCGACAAGGGGTCCTCAAAAGCCACACCTACGACACATCTACCTCACACATGGGTTTACCGCCAGTTAATGTGGAACACCGTAAATATCACACAAACAAAACAAAAAACTAGATTTTTCCATTTTTCCATTCTGGTTTTAAAACAGAGAAACAAAAAAAAACGACGAGTCTTTTTGTTTTTCAGATTCGGTTTTGAAAAATTTTGAAAAATCAAAGAATGAACCATATACAGAATGTTGTTGGGATTTTTTTTCATTTGGCATAATCATTTGCTTGGGTAGTGTGACTATTGTGAATCCTGGATTATCAGTTACTCTGTATCAAATTAAGGGATTGATTCAGATTTTTTCCAAATCAGTGTTAATACAATATCCACATGCAATGTGTAAAGTGAGAAAGTTATTGTTCACTGTAATCATAATTATTCCTCCTTGTACCGTTAACACAACAGACACCAGAGGTAGAAAAGTCGTAGCCTATCTTAATTATAAGTGGAAAAACTACACTATACTTACAACAACTCCAATGTTCTTCAACGCATATCTCACATATCTTCTAAGGTACTGTAGCAAGCTATGCAGTGCACACACAAGTTGTACAAACATGTTTCTGCAAACTCTGGGCCTCTGTTAGTAAAGAAATAACTCCAGTGTATTGCTATGCTTTTAAAACTAGTGTCTCATTTTTTGTCCGGCTTGTGTTAAATAAGCAAGAAACAGTTGCTGGCAAGCATATTTCACATGTTTGCCAGTGCTAGGCCAGCAATTTCATCCTGGTTCTAGTCTGTGTGCAAAGTGAGGCCTCCCAGATGTGTCACAGTTCAGGTAAGCAGAGTATGGACCCAGATCAGACTTGGCAGAGACTTGGCAGGAAGTTAACAGTGGTCAAATACAGGCTCCAAGACAGCTATGTAAGAGCAGTGCAAACAGGCAAATAGAACCATAAAAGCAGGCAGGATGCCAATACACAGGTGCAGTTTCCAGGCAGGAATCAGGCAAGAATCGGGCAGAAATGGCAGCTCTCAGCAACACTGGCAATCCGGCAAAGGATTAATGCAGGCTGGCTACTACATAAACTGGGGGTTAATTAGCAGTGGAAACAGGTAAGACTGGCAAGGCAACTGAGGAGATTGGTGATAGGAATGAGAGATATGGCAGGGCCTGTCTAGTTGGATTATCTATACAGACCCCAGGGAGAGAGATGATGATAGATATTAAAGCAATAAGACAAAACAGTCCAATAAAGTCAATAGCAGAAAGCTGCTAATGCACATGCCAACTGTTCAGCTAATCTCATGATCATTTGGGAAGCTCTCACACATCCACTTATTTTGTAGATGGTGTTGCATCAGAGCTGCCTCCTAAGGCTTATCGGCACCTGGTCTCTGGCTGCTCCAAGTTCTATCAGCTCATAGCCTGGTGTAGTCGTGTGGCCTCTCACTTCCTCTGCTGTACCTTGATCCTGGTTTGTCTCCCTATCCTGTCATGGCTGTGATCATTATCAACTCATGGTCGACCTTCCGGACTCATTAGTCAAAAG